>NW_027594939.1:0-9680 GCF_964213995.1 Mustelus asterias | reverse complement strand
TACACTGTATCTAACCCCGTGCTGTACCTGTCCTGCGAGTGTTTGATGGGGTCAGTGTCGAGGGAGCTTTACTCTGTATCTAACCCCGTGCCGTCCCTGTCCTGGGAGTGTTTGATGGCGACAGTGTCGGCGGAGCTTTACTCTGTATCTAACTCCATGCTGTACCTGTTCTGGGAGTGTATAATGGCGACAGTGTAGAGTGAGCTTCACTCTGCATCTAACCCCGTGCTGTACCTGTCCTGCGAGTATTTGATGGGGACAGTGTCGAGGGAGCTTTACTCTGTATCTAACCCCGTGCTGTACCCGTCCGGGGAGTGTTTGATGGGGACAGTGTCGAGGGAGCTTTACTCTGCATCTAACCCCGTGCTGTACCTGTCCTGGGAGTGTTTGATGGGGACGGTGGAGAGGGAGCTTTACTCTGTATCTAACGCCGTGCTGTACCTGTCCTGGGAGTGTTTGATGGCGACAGTGTCGGGGGAGCTTTACTCTGTATCTAACTCCATGCTGTACCTGTTCTGGGAGTGTATAATGGGGACAGTGTAGAGTGAGCTTCACTCTGCATCTAACCCCGTGCTGTACCTGTCCTGCGAGTATTTGATGGGGACAGTGTCGTGGGAGCTTTACTCTGTATCTAACCCCGTGCTGTACCTGTCTTGGGAGTGTTTGATGGGGACAGTGTCGAGGGAGTTATACTCTGTATCTAACACCGTGCTGGGCCTGTCCTGGGAGTGTTTGATGGGGGACAGTGTAGAGGGAGCTTTACTCTGTATCTAATCCCGTGCTGTACCTGTCCTGGGAGTGTTTGATGGGGACAGTGTCGAGGGAGCTTTACTCTGTATCTAACCCAGTGCTGTATCTGTCCTGCGAGTGTATGAAGGGGACAGTGTCGAGGCAGCTTTACTCTGCATCTAATGCCTTGCTGTCCCTGTCCTGGGAGTGTTTGATGGGGACAGTGTAGAGGGAGCTTTACTCTGTATCTAACCCCGTGCTGTACCTGTCCTGGGAGTGTTTGATGGGGGACAGTGTAGAGGGAGCTTTACTCTGTATCTAACCCCGTGCTGTACCTGTCCTGGGAGTGTTTGATGGGGACAGTGTAGAGGGAGCATTACTCTGTATCTAACCCCGTGCTGTACCTGTCCTGGGAGTGTTTGATGGGGACAGTGCAGAGGGAGCTTTACTCTGTGTCTAACCCCGTGCTGTACCTGTCCTGGGAGTGTTTGATGGGGGACAGTGTAGAGGGAGCTTTACTCTGTGTCTAACTCCGTGCTGTATCTGTCCTGGGAGTGTTTGATGGGGGACAGTGTAGAGGGAGCTTTACTCTGTATCTAACCCCGTGCTGTACCTGTCCTGGGAGTGTTTGATGGGGACAGTGTAGAGGGAGCTTTACTCTGTATCTAACCCCGTGCTGTACCTGTCCTGGGAGTGTTTGATGGGGACAGTGTAGAGGGAGCTTTACTCTGTATCTAACCCCGTGCTGTACGTATCCTGGGAGTGTTTGATGGGGGACAGTGTAGAGGGAGCTTTACTCTGTATCGAACCCCGTGCTGTACCTGTCCTGGGAGTGTTTGATGGGGACAGTGTAGAGGGAGCTTTACTCTGTATCTAACCCCGGGCTGTCCCTGTCCTGGGAGTGTTTGATGGGGGACAGTGTAGAGGGAGCTTTACTCTGTATCTAACCCCGTGCTGTACCTGTCCTGGGAGTGTTTGATGGGGGGACAGTGTAGAGGGAGCTTTACTCTGTATCTAACCCCGTGCTGTACCTGTCCTGGGAGTGTTTGATAGGGGACAGTGTAGAGGGAGCTTTACTCTGTATCTAACCCCGTGCTGTACCTGTCCTGGGAGTGTTTGATGGGGACAGTGTAGAGGGAGCTTTACTCTGTATCTAACCCCGTGCTGTACCTGTCCTGGGAGTGTTTGATGGGGACAGTGTAGAGGGAGCTTTACTCTGTATCTAACCCCGTGCTGTACCTGTCCTGGGAGTGTTTGATGGGGGACAGTGTAGAGGGAGCTTTACTCTGTATCTAACCCCGTGCTGTACCTGTCCTGGGAGTGTGTGATAGGGGACAGTGTAGAGGGAGCTTTACTCTGTATCTAACCCCGTGCTGTACCTGTCCTGGGAGTGTTTGATGGGGACAGTGTAGAGGGAGCTTTACTCTGTATCTAACCCCGTGCTGTACCTGTCCTGGGAGTGTTTGATGGGGGACAGTGTAGAGGGAGCTTTACTCTGTATCTAACCCCGTGCTGTACCTGTCCTGGGAGTGTTTGATAGGGGACAGTGTAGAGGGAGCTTTACTCTGTATCTAACCCCGTGCTGTACCTGTCCTGGGAGTGTTTGATGGGGGACAGTGTAGAGGGAGCTTTACTCTGTATCTAACCCCGTGCTGTACCTGTCCTGGGAGTGTTTGATGGGGGACAGTGTAGAGGGAGCTTTACTCTGTATCTAACCCCGTGCTGTACCTGTCCTGGGAGTGTTTGATGGGGGACAGTGTAGAGGGAGCTTTACTCTGTATCTAACCCCGTGCTGTACCTGTCCTGGGAGTGTTTGATAGGGGACAGTGTAGAGGGAGCTTTACTCTGTATCTAACCCCGTGCTGTACCTGTCCTGGGAGTGTTTGATGGGGGACAGTGTCGAGGGAGCTTTACTCTGTATCTAACCCCGTGCTGTACCTGTCCTGGGAGTGTTTGATGGGGACAGTGTAGAGGGAGCTTTACTCTGTATCTAACCCCGTGCTGTACCTGTCCTGGGAGTGTTTGATGGGGGACAGTGTAGAGGGAGCTTTACTCTGTATCTAACCCCATGCTGTCCCTGTCCTGGGAGTGTTTGATGGGGGACAGTGTAGAGGGAGCTTTACTCTGTATCTAACCCCGTGCTGTACCTGTCCTGGGAGTGTTTGATGGGGACAGTGTAGAGGGAGCTTTACTCTGTATCTAACCCCGTGCTGTACCTGTCCTGGGAGTGTTTGATGGGGACAGTGTAGAGGGAGCTTTACTCTGTATCTAACCCCGTGCTGTACCTGTCCTGGGAGTGTTTGATGGGGACAGTGTCGAGGGAGCTTTACTCTGTATCTAACCCCGTGCTGTACCTGTCCTGGGAGTGTTTGATGAGGACAGTGTAGAGGGAGCTTTACTCTGTATCTAACCCTGTGCTGTACCTGTCCTGGGAGTGTTTGACGGGGACAGTGTGGAGGGAGCTTTACTCTGTATCTAACCCCGTGCTGTACCTGTCCTGGGAGTGTTTGACGGGGACAGTGTGGAGAGAGCTTTACTCTGTATCTAACCCCGTGCTGTCCCTGTCCTGGGAGTGTTTGATGGGGGACAGTGTAGAGGGAGCTTTACTCTGTATCTAACCCCGTGCTGTACCTGTCCTGGGAGTGTTTGATAGGGGACAGTGTAGAGGGAGCTTTACTCTGTATCTAACCCCGTGCTGTACCTGTCCTGGGAGTGTTTGATGGGGGACAGTGTAGAGGGAGCTTTACTCTGTATCTAACCCCGTGCTGTACCTGTCCTGGGAGTGTTTGATGGGGACAGTGTAGAGGGTGCTTTACTCTGTATCTAACCCCGTGCTGTACCTGTCCTGGGAGTGTTTGATGGGGGACAGTGTAGAGGGAGCTTTACTCTGTATCTAACCCCATGCTGTCCCTGTCCTGGGAGTGTTTGATGGGGGACAGTGTAGAGGGAGCTTTACTCTGTATCTAACCCCGTGCTGTACCTGTCCTGGGAGTGTTTGATGGGGACAGTGTAGAGGGAGCTTTACTCTGTATCTAACCCCGTGCTGTACCTGTCCTGGGAGTGTTTGATGGGGGACAGTGTAGAGGGAGCTTTACTCTGTATCTAACCCCGTGCTGTACCTGTCCTGGGAGTGTTTGATGGGGGACAGTGTAGAGGGAGCTTTACTCTGTATCTAACCCCGTGCTGTCCCTGACCTGGGAGTGTTTGATGGGGACAGTGTAGAGGGAGCTTTACTCTGTATCTAACCCCGTGGTGTACCTGTCCTGGGAGTGTTTGATGGGGGACAGTGTAGAGGGAGCCTTACTCTGTATCTAACCCCGTGCTGTCCCTGTCCTGGGAGTGTTTGATGGGGGACAGTGTCGAGGGAGCTTTACTCTGTATCTAACCCCGTGCTGTATCTGTCCTGGGAGTGTTTGATGGGGACAGTGTAGAGGGAGCTTTACTCTGTATCTAACCCCATGCTGTACCTGTCCTGGGAGTGTTTGATGGGGAACAGTGTAGAGGGAGCTTTACTCTGTATCTAACCCCGTGCTGTACCTGTCCTGGGAGTGTTTGATGGGGACAGTGTAGAGGGAGCTTTACTCTGTATCTAACCCCGTGCTGTACCTGTCCTGGGAGTGTTTGATGGGGGACAGTGTAGAGGGAGCTTTACTCTGTATCTAACCCCGTGCTGTACCTGTCCTGGGAGTGTTTGATGGAGACAGTGTAGAGGGAGCTTTACTCTGTATCTAACCCCGTGCTGTACCTGTCCTGGGAGTGTTTGATGGGGACAGTGTAGAGGGAGCTTTACTCTGTATCTAACCCCGTGCTGTACCTGTCCTGGGAGTGTTTGATGGGGAACAGTGTAGAGGGAGCTTTACTCTGTATCTAACCCCGTGCTGTACCTGTCCTGGGGGTGTTTGACGGGGACAGTGTACATTCGCCCCTCGCTCTGACTTACCCGATTATTGTGTCTTGCCTGTTGGAAAGAGGTCGTGAAGAGGAAACAGCGACAGGGGACGCCGGCTTTCCGAGCGCACTCCGTGTACCTGCGGGAGAGAGGGGACAGTCAGCCATCTTGCAACATTAGCGCGGGAATCCCGCTGGGAGCCCCTCATCTCCCACGATCCCCCGTCCTTCCCCGTTTCCCTCACCCCGCTGGGACGATCAGTCATGTCAGTGTCACCCCAGGATATATTGTGTTCTTCTTCATACTTATTTGTTTGTGGGACGGGGGCATCGCTGGCCGGGCCAGCATTTATTGCCCATCCCTAGTTGCCCGAGGGCAGTTGCGAGTCACCCACATTTCTGTGGCTCTGGAGTAATCATATCATCGAACCATAGAATCCTCCAGTGCAGAAGGAGGCCATTCGGCCCATCGAGTCTGCACCGACCACAATCCCACCCAGGCCCGATTCCCGTAACCCCATGCATTTACCCGAGCTAGTCCCCCTGTCACTAAGGGACAATTTAGCATGGCCAATCCACCTAACCTACACATCTTTGGACACTAAGGGACAATTTAGCATGGCCAATCCACCTAACCTACACATCTTTGGACACTAAGGGGCAATTTAGCATGGCCAATCCACCTAACCTACACATCTTTGGACACTAAGGGACAATTTAGCATGGCCAATCCACCTAACCTGCACATCTTTGGACCCTAAGGGGCAATTTAGCATGGCCAATCCACCTAACCTACACATCTTTGGACACTAAGGGACAATTTAGCATGGCCAATCCACCTAACCTACACATCTTTGGACACTAAGCGACAATTTAGCATGGCCAATCCACCTAACCTACACATCTTTGGACACTAAGGGACAATTTAGCATGGCCAATCCACCTAACCTGCACATCTTTGGACACTAAGGGACAATTTAGCATGGCCAATCCACCTAACCTACACATCTTTGGACACTAAGGGACAATTTAGCATGGCCAATCCACCTAACCTACACATCTTTGGACACTAAGGGACAATTTAGCATGGCCAATCCACCTAACCTACACATCTTTGGACACTAAGGGGCAATTTAGCATGGCCAATCCACCTAACCTACACATCTTTGGACACTAAGGGACAATTTAGCATGGCCAATCCACCTAACCTGCACATCTTTGGACCCTAAGGGGCAATTTAGCATGGCCAATCCACCTAACCTACACATCTTTGGACACTAAGGGACAATTTAGCATGGCCAATCCACCTAACCTACACATCTTTGGACACTAAGCGACAATTTAGCATGGCCAATCCACCTAACCTACACATCTTTGGACACTAAGGGACAATTTAGCATGGCCAATCCACCTAACCTGCACATCTTTGGACACTAAGGGTCAATTTAGCATGGCCAATCCACCTAACCTACACATCTTTGGACACTAAGGAGACAATTTAGCATGGCCAATCCACCTAACCTGCACATCTTTGGACACTGAGGGGCAATTTAGCATGGCCAATGCACCTAACCTGCACATCTTTGGACACTAAGGGGCAATTTAGCATGGCCAATCCACCTAACCTGCACATCTTTGGACACTAAGGGACAATTTAGCATGGCCATTCCACCTAACCTACACATCTTTGGACACAAAGGGGCAATTTAGCATGGCCAATCCCCCTAACCTACACATCTTTGGACACTAAGCGGCAATTTAGCATGGCCAATCCCCCTAACCTACACATCTTTGGACACTAAGCGGCAATTTAGCATGGCCAATCCACCTAACCTACACATCTTTGGACACTAAGGGGCAATTTTTAGCATGGCCAATCCACCTAACCCGCACATCTTTGGACTGTGGGAGGAAACCGGAGCACCCGGAGGAAACCCACGCAGACACGGGGAGAACGTGCAGACTCCGCACAGACAGTGACCCAAGCCAGGAATCGAACTCGGGTCCCTGGCACTGTGAGGCAGCAGCGCTAACCCACTGAGCCACCCCGTAGGCCAGACCGGGGTAAGGACGGCAGATTTCCTTCCCTAAAGGGAACCAGATGGCTTTCTCCGACAATGGGTCATCAGTAGATTCTTAATCCCAGATATTTTTTTTTTGAATTCAAATCCCACCATCTGCCGCGGGCGGGATTCGAACCCGGGTCCCCCAGAACATTGTCGAGGTTTCTGGATTAATAGTCTAGCGATAATACCACAAGACCATTACCTCCCCAAATCTGCCCCCGATTTGCCAGGTCTGCTGTGACTCTCACCAACTTTTACAGATGCACCATCGATACAATGTGGGAAAGTGTGAGGTTACGCACTTTGGAAGGAGGACTGAAGGCTGAGACTATTTCCTAAACGGGAAATGGCTTAGGAAATCAGAAACACAAAGGGACTTGGGAGTCATTGTTCAAGATTCTCTTAAGGTTAACGAGCAGGTTCAGTCGGCAGTTAGGAAGGCAAATGCAATGTGAGCATTCATGTCGAGAGGGCTAGAATACAAGAGCAGGGATGTACTTCTGAGGCTGTATAAGGCTCTGGTCAGACACCATTTGGAATATTGTGAGCAGTTTTAGGTCCCGTATCTAAGGAAGGATGTGCTGGGCCTTGGAAAGGGTCCAGAGGAGGTTCACAAGAATGATCCCTGGAATGAAGAGCTTGTCGTATGAGGAACGGTTGAGGACTCTGGGTCTGTACTCGTTGGGAGTTTAGAAGGATGAGGGGGGATCTGATTGAAACTTGCAGGATACTGCGAGGCCTGGGTAGAGTGGATGTGGAGAGGATGTTTCCACTGGTGGGAAAAACTAGAACCAGAGGGCACAACCTCAGGCTAAAGGGACGATCCTTTAAAACAGAGATGAGGAGGGATTTCTTCAGCCAGAGAGTGGTGAATCTGTGGAACTCTTTGCCGCAGAAGGCTGTGGAGGCCGGGTCATTGAGTGTCTTTAAGACAGAGATAGATAGGTTCTTGATTAATAAGGGGATCAGGGGGTTATGGGGAAAAGGCAGGAGAATGGGGATGAGAAAAATATCAGCCATGATCGAATGGCGGAGCAGACTCGATGGGCCGAGTGGCCTCATTCTGCTCCCATAGAAAGCACTCTTTCTGGTGGTATCACAGCTTGCTATCATTTTACCTTCATAATCTTATATGTTTCTATAAGATCTCCCCTCATTCTTCTGAATTCCAATGAGTTTAGCCCCAGTCTACTCAGTCTCTCCTCATAAGCCAACCCTCTCAACTCCGGAATCAACCTAGTGAATCTCCTCTGCACCCCCTCCAGTGCCAGTATATCCTTTCTCAAGTAAGGAGACCAACTCAATTTTCAAGTTTGCTGACGACACCACCGTAGTGGGTCGGATCTCAGACAATGACGAGACGGAGAACAGGAATGAGATAGAGAATCTGGTGAACTGGTGCAGCAACAATAATCTCTCCCTCAATCTCAACAAAACGAAGGAGATTGTCATCGACTTCAGGAAGCGTAAAGGAGAACATCCCCCTGTCTACATCAACGGGGACGAAGTAGAAAGGGTCGAGAGCTTCAGGTTTTTAGGTGTCCAGATCACCAACAACCTGTCCTGGTCCCCCCCATGCTGACACTATAGTTAAGAAAGTCCCACCAACGCCTCTACTTTCTCAGGAGACTAAGGAAATTTGGCATGTCCGCTACGACTCTCACCAACTTTTACAGATGCTCCATAGAAAGCATTCTTTCTGGTTGTATCACAGCTCGGTCTGGGGCTCCTGCTCTGCCCAAGACCACAAGGAACTACAAAAGGGTCGTGAATGTAGCCCAATCCATCCCGCAAACCAGCCTCTCATCCATTGACTCTGTCTACACTTCCCGCTGCCTCGGGGAAAAGCAGCCAGCATAATTAAGGACCCCCCCCACGCACCCCGGACATTCTCTCTTCCACCTTCTTCCGTCGGGGAAAAAGATACAAAAGTCTGAGGTCACGTACCGACCGACTCAAGAACAGCTTCTTCCCTGCTGCTGTCAGACTTTTAAATGGACCGACCTCACATTAAGGTGATCTTTCTCTACACCCCTAGCTGTGACTGTAACACTACATTCTGCACCCTCTCCTTTCCTTCTCTATGAACGGTATGCTTTGTCTGTATAGCGCACAAGAAACAATACTTTTCACTGTATCCCAGTACAGGTGACAATAATAAATCTCTCACACACACACGCACTCCATTTACCTCTCCCGCTCTCTCTCCCTCCTCTCCCACTCTCTCTCCCTCCTCTCCCGCTCGCTCTCCCTCCTCTCCCGCTCGCTCTCCCTCCTCTCCCGCTCTCTCTCCCTCCTCTCCCGCTCTCTCTCCCTCCTCTCCCGCTCTCTCTCCCTCCTCTCCCGCTCTCTCTCTTATCTATTTTAATGGTTGCTTGAAGAACTGATCGCATGATATATTGGTGGCGTCATTAGGGTGTTGCACAGACTGCTTTGTTTCAGTTTGTACTCTGTACAGGCAACAGCTCCTCAATAAATCTCTGAGTGTTAATTTGAATCTACACGTGCAAACAGCATTTTCTCTTTGTGTCGAACCACTAGCATAAACATCGTTATATTACACTCTTGGGCTGTCTGTCTCTCTCTCTCTTTCTCATTTCCGTCACACTCTCTCCCACAGCATATCTCTCCGCGTGCCTCATTCACTCAATCTTCCGACCTCACTCGCACTCTCTCTCCCCAGTTCTCCCTCTCTCTCTTCAACTCTCAATCACTTCCCCTGTCTCTCTGCCTCTCTCCCCCCATCTCTCCCTCTTCCCCCATCTCTCCGTCTGTCTCTCTCCCCCTCTCTCTCTCTCTCCATCTCTCACTCTTCCCCCATCACTCCATCTGTCCCTCTCCCTCTCTCCCCGTCTCTTTCTCTCTCTTTCTCCCCCGTCTCTCTCTCTCTTTCTCCTGTCCCTCTCTCTCTCTCTCCCCCGTCTCTCTCTCTCTCTCCCCATCTCTCTCTCTCTCTCTCCCCATCTCTCTCTCTCTTTCTCCCGTCAATCTCTCTCT
>NW_027594938.1:0-9717 GCF_964213995.1 Mustelus asterias | reverse complement strand
GCTTTAGTCGGTGCGGAGAGACTGGGAGAAGCTGGAGAACGCGACACGGGGGGAGAGAGAGGGGAGAGATTTTTCCCCCCGAATGGTATCCGGGGAGGGAGAGGAGAGGAACGGGACAGGAAGATTGTACCTGAAGGTTGTACCTCTACCTTCTCATAACTTTCTCTCATAAGATCTAGGAGCAGGAGTAGGCCATCTGGCCCCTCCAGCCCTGCCCCGCCATTCAGAGGACCTTCTTCACACAAAGGGTTGTGGATCTGTGGGAATTCCCTGCCCAGTTGAGGCTCCCTCGTTGAATGTTCTTCAAGGCAAGGATAGATAGGTTTTTGAAGGAATTAAGGGTTATGATGAGCGGGGCAAGTCAGCATGGCCAATCCCCCTAACCTAACATAAGAACATAAGAAATAGGAGCAGGAGTCGGCCCTCGAGCCCTGCCCCGCCATTCAATAAGATCATGGCTGATCTGACGTGGATCAGTTCCACTTACCCGCCTGATCCCTATAACCCCTAATTCCCTTACCGATCAGGAATCCATCCATCCGCGCTTTAAACATATTCAGCGAGGTAGCCTCCACCACCTCAGTGGGCAGAGAATTCCAGAGATTCACCACCCTCTGAGAGAAGAAGTTCCTCCTCAACTCTGTCCCAAACTGACCCCCCCTTTATTTTGAGGCTGTGCCGTCTAGTTCTAGTTTCCTTTCTAAGTGGAAAGAATGTCTCCATCTCTACCCTATCCAGCCCCTTCATTATCTTATAGGTCTCTATAAGATCCCCCCTCAGCCTTCGAAATTCCAACGAGTACAAACCCAATCTGCTCAGTCTCTCCTCATAATCAACACCCCCTCATCTCCGGTATCAACCTGGTGAACCTTCTCTGCACTCCCTCCAAGGCCAAGAGAGTGTGTGTGTGTGTGTGAGAGAGAGTGTGTGTGTGTGTGTGAGAGAGTGTGTGTGAGAGAGAGAGAGTGTGTGTGTGTGAGAGAGAGTGTGTGTGTGTGAGAGAGAGTGTGTGTGTGTGAGAGAGAGTGTGTGTGTGTGTGTGTGAGAGAGAGTGTGTGTGTGTGTGTGTGAGAGAGAGAGTGTGTGTGTGTGTGAGAGAGAGTGTGTGAGAGAGACTGTGTGAGAGAGAGTGTGTGTGTGAGAGAGAGTGTGTGAGAGAGAGTGTGTGTGTGAGAGAGAGTGTGTGAGAGTGTGTGTGTGAGAGTGTGTGTGAGAGTGTGTGTGTGAGAGTGTGTGTGTGTGAGAGAGAGAGTGTGTGTGTGGAGAGAGAGAGTGTGTGTGTGAGAGAGAGAGTGTGTGTGTGAGAGAGAGAGTGTGTGTGTGAGAGAGAGAGTGTGTGTGTGAGAGAGAGAGTGTGTGTGTGAGAGAGAGTGTGTGTGTGAGAGGGAGAGTGTGTGTGAGAGAGGGAGAGTGTGTGTGAGAGAGGGAGAGTGTGTGTGTGAGATAGGGAGAGTGTGTGCGTGCGAGAGAGGGAGAGTGTGTGCGTGCGAGAGAGGGAGAGTGTGTGCGTGCGAGAGAGGGAGAGTGTGTGCGTGCGAGAGAGGGAGAGTGTGTGCGTGCGAGAGAGGGAGAGTGTGTGCGTGCGAGAGAGGGAGAGTGTGTGCGTGCGAGAGAGGGAGAGTGTGTGCGTGCGAGAGAGGGAGAGTGTGTGCGTGCGAGAGAGGGAGAGTGTGTGCGTGCGAGAGAGGGAGAGTGTGTGCGTGCGAGAGAGGGAGAGTGTGTGCGTGCGAGAGAGGGAGAGTGTGTGCGTGCGAGAGAGGGAGAGTGTGCGTGCGAGAGAGGGAGAGTGTGTGCGTGCGAGAGAGGGAGAGTGTGTGCGTGCGAGAGAGGGAGAGTGTGTGCGTGCGAGAGAGGGAGAGTGTGTGCGTGCGAGAGAGGGAGAGTGTGTGCGTGCGAGAGAGGGAGAGTGTGTGCGTGCGAGAGAGGGAGAGTGTGTGCGTGCGAGAGAGGGAGAGTGTGTGCGGCGAGAGAGGGAGAGTGTGTGCGTGCGAGAGAGGGAGAGTGTGTGCGTGCGAGAGAGGGAGAGTGTGTGCGCGAGAGAGAGGGAGAGTGTGTGCGTGAGACAGTCAGAATATTACTCAGCAGATTAGACCTGAATCATCCCTCTGTGTCTGAAGAACCACAGCCGTCAGTTCCAAGTCTCCCGTGACGAATCGACTTCCTAAACCTTGACTTGTGTTTGCTTGCCAGTGATAACCGACAGGTCTGGGCACGCTGCACCCGTCTGGGATCCCACACTATTCCTGAGACAGAGAGAATAACACAAACACTGACTGCCTGTCTGGGAGCGAGACTGCCCCCTACACCCCCTCCCTATCTCTGTAACCTCCTCCAGCCCCCTACACCCCCTCCCTATCTCTGTAACCTCCTCCAGCCCCTACATCCCCTCCCTATCTCTGTAACCTCCTCCAGCCCCTACACCCCCTCCCTATCTCTGTAACCTCCTCCAGCCCCCCTACACCCCCTCCCTATCTCTGTAACCTCCTCCATCCCCCCTACACCCCCTCCCTATCTCTGTAACCCCCTCCAGCCCCCTACACCCCCTCCCTATCTCTGTAACCCCCTCCAGCCCCCCTACAACCCCTCCCTATCTCTGTAACCCCCTCCAGCCCCCCTACACCCCCTCCCTATCTCTGTAACCTCCTCCAGTCCCCTACACTCCCTCCCTATCTCTGTAACCCCCTCCAGCCCCCTACACCCCCTCCCTATCTCTGTAACCCCCTCCAGCCCCCTACACCCCCTCCCTATCTCTGTAATCCCCTCCAGCCCCCTACACCCCCTCCCTATCTCTGTAACCTCCTCCAGCACCCTACACCCCCTCCCTATCTCTGTAACCTCCTCCAGCCCCCCTACACCCCCTCCCTATCTCTGTAACCTCCTCCCGCCCCCTACACCCCCTCCCTATCTCTGTAACCTCCTCCAGCCCCCTACACCCCCTCCCTATCTCTGTAACCTCCTCCAGCCCCCTACACCCCCTCCCTATCTCTGTAACCTCCTCCAGCCCCCTACACCCCCTCCCTATCTTTGTAACCTCCTCCCCTACACCCCCCTCCCTATCTCTGTAACCTCCTCCCCTACACCCCCCTCCCTATCTCTGTAACCTCCTCCAGTCCCCCTACACCCCCTCCCTATCTCTGTAACCCCCTCCAGCCCCCTACACCCCCTCCCTATCTCTGTAACCTCCTCCAGCACCCTACACCCCCTCCCTATCTCTGTAACCTCCTCCAGCCCCTACACCCCCTCCCTATCTCTGTAACCTCCTCCAGCCCCCCTACACCCCCTCCCTATCTCTGTAACCTCCTCCATCCCCCCTACACCCCCTCCCTATCTCTGTAACCAGCTCCAGCCCCCTACACCCCCTCCCTATCTCTGTAACCCCCTCCAGCCCCCCTACACCCCCTCCCTATCTCTGTAGCCCCCTCCAGCCCCCCTACACCCCCTCCCTATCTCTGTAACCTCCTCCAGTCCCCTACACTCCCTCCCTATCTCTGTAACCTCCTCCATCCCCCCTACACCCCCTCCCTATCTCTGTAACCCCCTCCAGCCCCCTACACCCCCTCCCTATCTCTGTAACCCCCTCCAGCCCCCCTACACCCCCTCCCTATCTCTGTAACCTCCTCCAGCTCCCTACACCTCCCTCCCTATCTCTGTAACCTCCTCCAGCCCCCCTACACCCCCTCCCTATCTCTGTAACCTCCTCCCCTACACCCCTCCCTATCTTTGTAACCTCCTCCCGGACACCCCCCTCCCTATCTCTGTAACCTCCTCCGGCCCCCTACACCCCCTCCCTATCTTTGTAACCTCCTCCCCTACACCCCCTCCCTATCTCTGTAACCTCCTCCCCTACACCCCTCCCTATCTTTGTAACCTCCTCCCCGACACCCCCCTCCCTATCTCTGTAACCTCCTCCGGCCCCCTACACCCCCTCCCTATCTCTGTAACCTCCCCCCCTACACCCCCTCCCTATCTCTGTAACCCCCTCCAGCCCTCCTACACCCCCTCCCTATCTCTGTAACCTCCTCCAGCCCCTCTACACCCCCTCCCTATCTCTGTAACCTCCTCCAGCCCCCTACACCCCCTCCCTACCTCTGTAACCTCCTCCAGCCCCCCTACGCCCCCTCCCTATCTCTGTAACCCCCTCCAGCCACCTACACCCCCTCCCTATCTCTGTAACCCCCTCCAGCCACCTACACCCCCCTCCCTATCTCTGTAACCCCCTCCAGCCCCTACATCCCCTCCCTATCTCTGTAACCCCCTCCAGCCCCTACATCCCCTCCCTATCTCTGTAACCCCCTCCAGCCCCCTACACCCCCTCCCTATCTCTGTAACCTCCTCCAGCCCCCTACACCCCCTCCCTATCTCTGTAACCTCCGCCAGCCCCCTCCAGCCCCCCTCCCTATCTCTGTAACCCCCTCCAGCCCCTACATCCCCTCCCTATCTCTGTAACCCCCTCCAGCCCCCTACACCCCCTCCCTATCTCTGTAACCTCCTCCAGCCCCCCTACACCCCTTCCCTACCTCTGTAACCTCCTCCAGCCCCCCTACACCCCCTCCCTATCTCTGTAACCCCCTCCAACCCCCTACACCCCCTCCCTATCACTGTAACCTCCTCCAGCCCCCCTACACCCCCTCCCTATCTCTGTAACCCCCTCCAGCCCCCCTACACCCCCTCCCTATCTCTGTAACCTCCTCCAGCCCCCTACACCCCCTCCCTATCTCTGTAACCTCCTCCAGCCCCCCTACACCCCCTCCCTATCACTGTAACCTCCTCCAGCCCCCCTACACCCCCTCCCTATCTCTGTAACCTCCTCCAGCCCCCCTACACCCCCTCCCTATCTCTGTAACCTCCTCCAGCCCCCTACACCCCCTCCCTATTGATAGCCCATCCCTAGTTGCCCCTTGGGAGGGACAGTTGAGAGTCACCCACATTGGCTGTGGCTCTGGAGTCACCTGTAGGCCCAGACCGGGGTACGGACGGCAGATTTCCTTCCCTAAAGGGGAACCAGATGGGTTTTTCCCCACAATGGGTCATCAGTAGGTTCTTAATCCCAGATATTTTCGATTGAGTTCCAATTCCCACCACCTGCCGTGGGCGGGATTCGAACCTGGATCCTCCCAGAACATCAGCTGAGTTTCTGGGTTGAGAGTCTGGCGATAAGACCACGAGGACATCAACTCCCCAGGGACGATCCTTCAGAACAGAGATGAGGAGGAATTTCTTCAGCCAGAGAGTGGTGGATGTGTGGAACTCTTTGCCGCAGAAGGCTGTGGAGGCCAGGTCATTGAGTGTCTTTAAGACAGAGATAGATCGGTTCTTGATTAGTAAGAGGGTTGTCAAAGACTTTGATTTGCTTTATTATTGTCACGTGTATTGGGATACAGTGAAAAGTATTGTTCCTTGCGCGCAGTACAGACAAAGCATACCGTTCATAGAGAAGGAAAGGAGAGGGTGCAGAATGTAGCGTTACAGTCACAGCGAGGGGTGTAGAGAAAGATCAACTTAACGCGAGGTAGGGTCCATTCAAAAGTCTGACGGCAGCAGCAGGGAAGAAGCTGTTCTCGAGTCGGTCGGTACGTGACCTCAGACTTTTGTACCTTTTTCCCCCGACGGAAGAAGGTGGAAGAGAGAATGTCCGGGGTGCGTTGGGGGGGGTCCTTGATTATGCCGGCTGCTTTTCCCCCCACCGAGGCAGCGGGAAGTGTAGACGGAGTCAATGGATGGGAGGCTGGTTTGCGTGATGGGACTGGGCTACGTTCACACACACACAACCCTTTGTAGTTCCTTGCGGTCTTGGGCAGAGCAGGAGCCCCAGACCGAGCTGTGATACACCCGGGAAGGATGCTTTCTGTGGGGCATCTGTAAAGGTTGGTGAGATTCGTAGCGGACAGCCCCCTACACCCCCTCCCTATCTCTGTAACCTCCTCCAGCCCCCCTACACCCCCTCCCTATCTCTGTAACCCCCTCCAACCCCCTACACCCCCTCCCTATCACTGTAACCTCCTCCAGCCCCCCTACACCCCCTCCCTTTCTCTGTAACCTCCTCCAGCCCCCCTACACCCCCTCCCTATCTCTGTAACCCCCTCCAGCCCCCCTACACCCCCTCCCTATCTCTGTAACCTCCTCCAGTCCCCCTACACCCCCTCCCTATCTCTGTAACCCCCTCCAGCCCCCTACACCCCCTCCCTATCTCTGTAACCTCCTCCAGCACCCTACACCCCCTCCCTATCTCTGTAACCTCCTCCAGCCCCTACACCCCCTCCCTATCTCTGTAACCCCCTCCAGCCCCCCTACACCCCCTCCCTATCTCTGTAACCTCCTCCAGTCCCCCTACACCCCCTCCCTATCTCTGTAACCTCCTCCAGCCCCCCTACACCCCCCTCCCTATCTCTGTAACCTCCTCCAGCCCCCCTACACCCCCTCCCTATCTCTGTAACCTCCTCCAGCCCCCGACACCTCCTCCCTATCTCTGTAACCCCCTCCTGTATGGAGAAAGTTTTATCATGTGATAGGCGCTATCTAAATGCGATTTATTCGTCCATTCTTTCTGAAGCTTCGTGAATCTTTTTTTAAGGACATGTTATTTTTGGATTTGAGTTTCGCTAAAAGCACAACCGATCCACGCTTCTTATCTAAACCGTCCTAAGCTGTGGTGAGAGGCGTGACCTCACCCCTAATGGACGGGCAATGTCCCAGTGGTATTATCCCTGGACTATTCATCCAGGGGCGGCACGGTAGCACAGTGGGGTTAGCACTGCTGCTTCACAGCTCCAGGGTCCCGGGTTCGATTCCCGGCTCGGGGTCACTGTCTGTGTTGGAGTTTGCACATTCTCCCCGTGTCTGCGTGGGTTTCCTCCGGGTGCTCCGGTTTCCTCCCACAGTCCAAAGATGTGTGGGTTAGGGTGGGTTAAAAATTGCCCCTTAGAGTCCTAAAAAAAAATGCGTAGGTTAGAGGGATTAGCGGGTAAAATATGTGGGGGTAGGGCCTGGGTGGGATTGTGGTCGGTGCAGACTCGATGGGCCGAATGGCCTCCTTCTGCACTGTAGGGTTTCTATGAATTTCCTTAGTCTCTTGAGAAAGTCGAGGCGTTGGTGGGCGAGAGAGAGAGACTTATTTTCCCAGCTTGCTTCCAAGATCACCTCTGACCTGTACCCAAAACGACATTGATAGTTGATGAACCATGGTCACTTGAGCTACTAACAGTTAATATTTTCTCCCACTCCTACCAGCGATGACAACGCCCCCGTCCCCCCCCCTTCCATTCCCCCCCCCTCAAGGCTATGACCATGATTTTAAGACGAACCTCTTAAAGGGACACTCCGCTCACAGAGAGAGGATGTGTGAAGTCAGAAATCTCGGTTGACCACAAGTTCCTGAATTTGGCGATGATTGTGAAACTGCTGAGTGTCGCATCCATTGCCCCGGGGAGGAGGGGTTGAGATGTCGGAAGGAATCTTAGATCATTCTTGCGTCAATAGATGATGACGGGGTCAGATAGATCGCTGAGCACGCGTTCCCGATCCCCGCGTAATTAGATTTGATTCCATTATTGCCGCATGAATTGGGACGCAGTGAAAAGTATCTGTCCATCTGTGGGGCAAGAGCATCGCTGGGGCGGCTACGGGTAGCACAGTGGGTTAGCACTGCTGCTTCACAGCTCCAGGGACCCGGGTTCGATTCCCGGCTCGGGTCTGTGTTGGAGTTTGCACATTCTCCCCGTGTCTGCGTGGGTTTCCTCCGGGTGCTCCGGTTCTCCACAGTCCAAAGATGTGCGGGTTAGGTTGATTGGCCGTGCTAAAAATTGCCCCTTAGTGTCCTGGGATGTGTAGGTTAGAGGGATTAGTGGGTAAATATATGGGGGTAGGGCCTGGGTGGGATTGTGGTCGGTGCAGACTCGATGGGCCGAATGGCCTCCTTCTGCACTGTAGGGTTTCTATGAATTCTATGATTTCTATGAATGGACCCACTCTTTTATTGCCCATCCTTACTTGAAGGGCAGTTGAGAATCAACCACATTGAAATTCGTCAAGCCCGCTACGACTCTCACCAACTTTTACAGACGCCCCATAGAAAGCATCCTTCCCGGGTGTATCACAGCTTGGTCTGGGGCTCCTGCTCTGCCCAAGACCGCAAGAAACTACAAAAGGGTTGTGTGTGTGTGACTGTAGCCCAGTCCCATCACGCAAACCAGCCTCCCATCCATTGACTCCGTCTACATTTCCCACTGCCTCGGGGGGGGGGGAAAAGCAGCCGGCATAATCAAGGACCCCCCCCCCCAACGCACCCCGGACATTCTCTCTTCCACCTTCTTCCGTCGGGGGAAAAAGATACAAAAGTCTGAGGTCACGTACCGACCGACTCAAGAACAGCTTCTTCCTGCTGCTGCCGTCAGACTTTTGAATGGACCGACCTCGCATTAAGTTGATCTTTCTCTACACCCCGAGCTGTGACTGTAACACTACATTCTGCACCCTCTCCTTTCCTTCTCTATGAACGGTATGCTTTGTCTGTATAGTGCGCAAGAAACAATAAGAAACAATACTTTTCACCGTATCCCGATACATGTGATAATAATAAATTAAACCTTCTCCATCTCTAACCTCCTCCAGCCCCCTACACCCCCTCCCTATCTCTGTAACCTCCTCCAGCCCCCTACACCCCCTCCCTATCTCTGAAACCTCCTCCAGCTTCCTACACACTCTCCCTATCTCTGTAACCTCCTCCAGCCCCCCCTCCCTATCTCTGTAACCTCCTCCAGCCCCCTACACCCCCTCCCTATCTCTGTAACCTCCTCCAGTGCCCCTATACCCCCTCCCTATCTCTGTAACCTCCTCCAGCCCCCCAACACCCCCTCCCTATCTCTGTAACCTCCTCCAGTCCCCCTACACCCCCTCCCTATCTCTGTAACCTCCTTCAGTCCCCCTACACCCCCTCCCTATCTCTGTAACCTCCTCCAGCCCCCCTACACCCCCTCCCTATCTCTGGAACCTCCTCCAGCCCCCTACACCCCCTCCCTATCTCTGTAACCTCCTCCATCCCCCTACACCTCCTCCCTATCTCTGGAACCTCCTCCCTATCTCTGTAACCTCCTCTAGCCCCCCTACACCCCCTCCCTATCTCTGCAACCTCCTCCAGCCTCCGTACACCCCCTCCCTATCCCTGTAACCTCCTCCAGCCCCCCTACACCCCCCTCCCTATCTCTGTAACCTCCTCCAGCCCCCTACACCCCCTCCCTATCTCTGTAACCTCCTCCAGCCCCCCTACACCCCCTCCCTATCTCTGTAACCTCCTCCACCTCCCTACAGCCCCTCCCTATCTCTCTAACCTCCTCCAGCTCCCTACACCTCCCTCCCTATCTCTGTAACCTCCTCCAGCCCCCTACACCCCCCTCCCTACCTCTATAACCTCCTCCAGCCCCCTACACCCCCTCCCTATCTCTGCAACCTCCTCCAGCCCCCCTACACCCCCTCCCTATCTCTGTAACCTCCTCCAGCCCCCCTACACCCCCTCCCTATCTCTGTAACCTCCTCCAGCCCCCCTACACCCCCTCCCTATCTCTGTAACCCCGTCCAGCCCCCCTACACCCCCTCCCCATCTCTGTAACCCCCTCCGATGTCCAGCCCCCCTACACCCCCTCCCTATCTCTGTAACCTCCTCCAGCCCCCCTACACCCCCCTCCCTATCTCTGTATCAAAGTCTGAGGTCACGTACCGACCGAC
>NW_027594937.1:0-9755 GCF_964213995.1 Mustelus asterias | reverse complement strand
GGGGGACACCCCGCCCCAGCGAGGGAGCGCGGGGGAGACACCCGCCCCAGCGAGGGAGCGCGGGGGAGAGACACCCGCCCCAGCGAGGGAGCGCGGGGGAGAGACACCCGCCCCAGCGAGGGAGCGCGGGGGAGAGACACCCGCCCCAGCGAGGGAGCGCGGGGGAGAGACACCCGCCCCAGCGAGGGAGCGCGGGGGAGACACCCGCCCCAGCGAGGGAGCGGGGGGGGAGACGCCCGCCCCAGCGAGGGAGCGCAGGGGAGACACCCGCCCCAGCGAGGGAGCGCGGGGGAGACACCCGCCCCAGCGAGGGAGCGCGGGGGAGACACCCGCCCCAGCGAGGGAGCGCGGGGGGAGACACTCGCCCCAGCGAGGGAGCGCGGGGGGAGACACCCGCCCCAGCAAGGGAGCGGGGGGGAGACACCCGCCCCAGCGAGGGAGCGCGGGGGAGACACCCGCCCCAGCGAGGGAGCGGGCGGGAGACACCCGCCCCAGCGAGGGAGCCCGGGGGGGGAGACACCCGCCCCAGCGAGGGAGCGCGGGGGAGACACCCGCCCCAGCGAGGGAGTGCGGGGGGAGACACCCGCCCCAGCGAGGGAGCGGGGGGGAGACACCCGCCCCAGCGAGGGAGCGGGGGGGAGACACCCGCCCCAGCGAGGGAGCGCGGGGGGAGACACGCCCCAGCGAGGGATCCCGGGGGGGAGACACGCCCCAGCGAGGGAGAGCGCGGGGGGGATACCCGGGCAACAGGGAAAGGGAGGCTGTGTTTTGGAGTTACCTGTCCCGCCATGGTGGGAATCGGTGTCCAGAAGTAATTGTTGCTATAATGAGATTCCTCCATGACTAACTGCGGGGCAGAGACAGACAGAGTCACTCAACACAGTCCCTATCTCTGTAACCTCCTCCCTCCCCTACACCCCCTCCCTATCTCTGTAACCTCCTCCAGCCCCCTACACCCCCTCCCTATCTCTGTAACCTCCTCCCTCCCCTACACCCCCTCCCTATCTCTGTAACCCCCTCCAGCCCCCTACACCCCCTCCCTATCTCTGTAACCTCCTCCCTCCCCTACACCCCTCCCTATCTCTGTAACCTCCTCCCTCCCCTACACCCCCTCCCTATCTCTGTAACCTCCTCCAGCCCCCTACACCCCTCCCTATCTCTGTAACCTCCTCCAGCCCCCTACACCCCTCCCTATCTCTGTAACCTCCTCCAGCCCCTACACCCCCTCCCTATCTCTGTAACCTCCTCCAGCCCCCTACACCCCCTCCCTATCTCTGTAACCCCCTCCAGCCCCCTACACCCCTCCCTATCTCTGTAACCTCCTCCAGCCCCCTACACCCCCTCCCTATCTCTGTAACCCCCTCCAGCCCCCTACACCCCCTCCCTATCTCTGTAACCTCCTCCAGCCCCCTAAACCCCCTCCCTATCTCTGTAACCTCCTCCAGCCCCCTCCCTATCTCTGTAACCTCCTCCAGCCCCCTAAACCCCCTCCCTATCTCTGTAACCTCCTCCAGCCCCTACACCCCCTCCCTATCTCTGTAACCTCCTCCAGCCCCCTACACCCCTCCCTATCTCTGTAACCCCCTCCAGCCCCCTACACCCCTCCCTATCTCTGTAACCTCCTCCAGCCCCTACACCCCCTCCCTATCTCTGTAACCTCCTCCAGCCCCCTACACCCCCTCCCTATCTCTGTAACCTCCTCCAGCCCCTACACCCCCTCCCTATCTCTGTAACCTCCTCCCTCCCCTACACCCCTCCCTATCTCTGTAACCTCCTCCAGCCCCCTACACCCCCTCCCTATCTCTGTAACCTCCTCCAGCCCCCTACACCCCCTCCCTATCTCTGTAACCTCCTCCAGCCCCCTAAACCCCCTCCTTATCTCTGTAACCTCCTCCAGCCCCTACACCCCCTCCCTATCTCTGTAACCTCCTCCAGCCCCCTACACCCCCTCCCTATCTCTGTAACCTCCTCCAGCCCGGACACCCCCTCCCTATCTCTGGAACCTCCTCCAGCTCCCATATCTCTTCTCGTCCCATCACCCTCAAACCCCTCCGTACGTAGAAACTAGAAGCAGAAGGAGGCCATTCGGCCCTTCCAACCTGCTCACCATTCATTATGAATTCTCGGCTGAGTATCAAATTCAATATCCTGATCACCCCCTTCCCCCCACCAGATCCCTCAAGCTCCAAGAGCGATATCTAATTCCTTCTTGAAATCACACAATGTTTTGGCCTCAGCTACTTTCTGTGGGAGTGAATTCCACACATTCGCCACCCTCTGGGTGAAGAAATTTCTCCTCACCTCAGTCCTAAAAGGTTTACCCCCTTATCCTCAAACTCTGACCCCCCAGTTCTGGGCTCCCCCCACCATCGGGAACATTCTTTCTGAATCTACCCTGTCTAACCCTGTTAGAATTTTATAAGTTTCTATGAGATCCCCTCTCTCCTAAACTCCAGTGAATATAATCCTAACCGACTTAGTCTCTCCTCATATGACAGACCTGCCACCCCAGGAATCAGGGTAAACCTTCGCTGCGCTCCCTCTATAGCAAGGACATCCTTCCTCAGATAAGGAGACCAAAACTGCGCACAATACTCCAGGTGTGGCCTCACCAACGCCCTGTACAATTGCAGCAAAACATCCCTATCCCGATACTCAAAACCTCTCGCTATGAAGATCAACATAACATTTGCCTTCTTTACTGCCTGCTGTTCCTGCAGGACACAGTGGGTTCGCGCTGCTGCCTCACAGCGCCAGGGACCCGGGTTCGATTCCCGGCTCGGGTCACTGTCTGTGCGGAGTCTGCACGTTCTCCCCGTGTCTGCGTGGGTTTCCTCCGGGTGCTCCGGTTTCCTCCCACAGTCCCTTGGTCAGACGTGCTGGGTTAGGGTGCATTGGGCCGTGGATAGAGGATTGGTTAGCTGACAGAAAGCAAAGAGTGGGGATAAATGGGTGTTTTTCTGGTTGGCGATCAGTGACTCATGATGTGCCTCAGGGATCAGTGTTGGGACCGCAATTGTTTACGATTTACATCGATGATTTGGAGCTGGGGACCAAGTGTAGTGTGTCAAAATTCGCAGATGACACTAAGATGAGTGGAAGAGCAAAGTCTGCAGAGGACGCTGAAAGTCTGCAAAGGGATATAGATAGTCTAAGTGAGTGGGCGAGGGTCTGGCAGATGGAGTACAATGTTGGTAAATGTGAGGTCGTCCATTTTGGTCGGAATAACAGCAAAACGGACTATTATTTAAATGGTAAAAAATTGCAGCGTGCTGCTGTGCAGAGGGACCTGGGTGTCCTTGTGCAGGAATCTCAAGGAGTTGGTTTGCGGGTGCAGCAGGTAATTAAGAAGGCAAATGGAAATTTTGTCCTTCATTGCCAGAGGGACGGAGTTTAAAAACAGCGAGGTTATGTCGCAGCTGTATAAGGTGCTGGTGAGGCCACACCTGGAGTTACTGTGTACAGTTTTGGTCTCCTTACTTGAGAAAGGATATCCCGGCACTGGAGGGGGGTGCAGAGGAGATTCACTCGGTTGATTCCGGAGTTGAGAGGGTTGGCTTATGAGGAGAGACTGAGTAGACTGGGGCTGTACTCATTGGAATTCAGAAGAATGAGGGGAGATCTTATAGAAACATCTAAGATTATGAAGGGAATAGATAAGCAGGGAGGTTGGCGGGTGAAACTAGAACTAGGGGCATGGCCTCAAAATAAGGGGGAACAGATTTAGGACTGAGTTGAGGAGGAACTTCTTCACACAAAGGGTTGTGAATCTGTGGGATTCCCTGCCCAGTTGAGGCGACCTCATTGAATGTTTTTAAGGCAAGGATAGATAGATTTTTGAAGGAATTAAGGGTTATGGTGAGCGGGCGGGTAAGTGGAGCTGAGTCCACGAAAAGATCAGCCACGATCTTATTGAATGGGGGAGCAGGCTCGAGGGGCCGGATGGCCCACTCCTGCTCCTAGTTCTTATGTTCTGATCGCTAGACTATTAATCCAGAAACTCGGCTAATGTTCTCGATTTTGGTAGATTGAACCAGGACAGGACTTACTCAGTTAATGGTAGGGCTTTGGGGAGAGTTACAGAACAAAGAGATTGAGGGGTACAGGTTCATGGCTCCTTGAAAGTGGAGTCAGAGGTGGACAGAGTGGTGAAGAAGGCATTCGGCATGCTTGGTTTCATCGGTGAGAACATTGAATACAGGAGTTGGGACGTCTTGTTGAAGTTGTACAAGACATTGGTAAGGCCACACTTGGAATACTGTGTACAGTTCTGGTCACCCTATTATAGAAAGGATATTATTAAACTAGAAAGAGCGCAGAAAAGATTTATTAGGATGCTACCGGGACTTGATGGATTGAGTTATAAGGAGAGGCTGGATAGACTGGGACTTTTTTCTCTGGAGCGTAGGAGGCTGAGGGGTGACCTTATAGAGGTCTATAAAATAATGAGGGGCACAGATCAGCTAGATAGTCAACATCTTTTCCCAAAGGTAGGGGAGTCTAAAACTAGAGGGTGTAGGTTTAAGGCGAGAGGGGAGAGATACAAAAGTGTCCAGAGGGGCAATTATTTCACACAGAGGGTGGTGAGTGTCTGGAACGAGCTGCCAGAGGCAGTAGTAGAGGCGGGTACAATTTTGTCTTTTAAAAAGCATTTAGACAGTTACATGGGTACGATGGGTATAGAGGGATATGGACCAAACGCGGGCAATTGGGATTAGCTTAGGGGTTTTAAAAAAATATATAAGGGCGGCATGGACAAGTTGGGCCGAAGGGCCTGTTTCCATGCTGTAAACCGCTGACTCTATGACCGAGGTTCGAATCCCGCCACGGCAGGTGGTGGAATTTGAATTCAATAAAAAAAATCTGGAATTAGAAATCATAGAAACCCTACAGTGCAGAAGGAGGCCATTCGGCCCATCGAGTCTGCACCGACCACAATCCCACCCAGGCCCTACCCCCACACATTTACCCGCTAATCCCTCCAACCTACGCATCCCAGGATTCTAAAGGGCAATTTTTAGCATGGCCAATCAACCTAACCCGCACATCTTTGGACTGTGGGAGGAAGCCGGAGCACCCGGAGGAAACCCACGCAGACACGAGGAGAATGTGCAAACTCCACACAGACAGTGACCCGAGCCGGGAATCGAACCCGGGACCCTGGAGCTGTGAAGCATTAGGAATCTCCTGATGACCCATTGTCGGAAAAACCCATCTGGTTCACTAATGTCCTTTCGGGAAGGAAATCTGCCGTCCTTGCCCCGGTCTGGCCTACATGTGACTCCAGAGAGCCACAGCAATGTGAGTGTCTCTCAACTGCCCTCCAAGGGGCAACTAGGGATGGGCAATAAATGCTGGACCCAGCCAGCGACGCCCGTGTCCCACGGATGAATTTTTAAAAATCAACCCCACTCATGCCCTATTCCCATAACCCCACGTATTTACCCTGCTAATCCCCGACACTCAGGGGCTATTTACCATCCATCTAACCAACGCCTCGACTTTCTCAGGAGACTAAGGAAATTCGGCATGTCCGCTACGACTCTCACCAACTTTTACAGATGCCCCATAGAAAGCATTCTTTCTGGTTGTATCACAGCTTGGTCTGGGGCTCCTGCTCTGCCCAAGACCGCAAGGAACTACAAAAGGGTCGTGAATGTAGCCCAGTCCCATCACGCAAACCAACCTCCCATCCATTGACTCTGTCTACACTTCCCTCGGGGGAAAAGCAGCCGGCATAATTAAGGACCCCCCTCCCCACACACCCCGGACATTCTCTCTTCCACCTTCTTCCATCGGGAAAAAGATACAAAAGTCTGAGGTCACGTACCGACCGACTCAAGAACAGCTTCTTCCCTGCTGCTGCTGTCAGACTTTTGAATGGACCGACCTCGCATTAAGCTGATCTTTCTCTACACCCCGAGCTGTGACTGTGACACTACATTCTGCACCCTCTCCTTTCCTACTCTATGAACGGTATGCTTTGTCTGTATAGCGCGCAAGAAACAATACTTTTCACTGTATCCCAGTACATAACAAAACAACAAAGAGCAATACAGCACAGGTACAGGCCCTTCGGCCCTCCAAGCCCGCGCCGCTCCCTGGTCCAAACTAGACCACTCTTTTGTATCCCTCCATTCCCACTCCGTTCATGTGGCTGTCTCGATAAGTCTTAAACGTTCCCAGTGTGTCCGCCTCCACCACCTTGCCTGGCAGCGCATTCCAGGCCCCCACCACCCTCTGTGTAAAATACGTCCTTCTGATATCCGTGTTAAACCTCCCCCCCCCTCACCTTGAACCTATGACCCCTCGTGAACGTCACCACCGACCTGGGGAAAAGCTTCCCACCGTTCACCCTATCAATGCCTTTCATAATTTTATACACCTCTATTAGGTCTCCCCTCATCCTCCGTCTTTCCGGGGAGAACAACCCCAGTTTCCCCAATCTCTCCTCATAGCTAAGACCCTCCATACCAGGCAACATCCTGGTAAACCTCCTCTGTACTCTCTCCAAAGCCTCCACGTCCTTCTGGTAGTGTGGCGACCAGAACTGGACGCAGTATTCCAAATGCGGCCGAACCAACGTTCTATACATCTGCAACATCAGACCCCAACTTTTATACTCTATGCCCCGTCCTATAAAGGCAAGCATGCCATATGCCTTCTTCACCACCTTCTCCACCTGTGACGTCACCTTCAAGGATCTGTGGACTTGCACACCCAGGTCCCTCTGCGTATCTACACCCTTTATGGTTCTGCCATTTATCGTATAGCTCCCCCCTACGTCAGTTCTACCAAAATGCATCACTTCGCATTTATCAGGATTGAACTCCATCTGCCATTTCTTTGCCCAAATTTCCAGCCAATCTATATCCTTCTGTAGCCTCTGACAATGTTCCTCACTATCTGCAAGTCCAGCCATTTTCATGTCGTCCGCAAACTTACTGATCACCCCAGTTACACCTTCTTCCCGATCGTTTATATAAATCAACAAACAAAGGGGCAATTTAGCATGGCCAATCCACCTAACCTGCACATCTTTGGGCACTAAGGGGCAATTTAGCATGGCCAATCCACCTAACCTGCACATCTTTGGACACTAAGGGGCAATTTAGCATGGCCAATCCACCTAACTGGCACATCTTTGGACACTAAGAGGCAATTTAGCATGGCCAATCCACCTAACCTGCACATCTTTGGACACTAAGGGACAATTTAGCATGGCCAATCCACCTAACCTACACATCTTTGGACACTAAGGGACAATTTAGCATGGCCAATCCACCTAACCTACACATCTTTGGACACTAAGGGGACAATTTAGCATGGCCAATCCACCTAACCTGCACATCTTTGGACACTAAGGGACAATTTAGCATGGCCAATCCACCTAACCTACACATCTTTGGACACTAAGGGACAATTTAGCATGGCCAATCCACCCAACCTGCACATCTTTGGACACTAAGGGACAATTTAGCATGGCCAATCCACCTAACCTACACATCTTTGGACACTAAGGGGGCAATTTAGCATGGCCAATCCACCTAACCTACACATCTTTGGACACTAAGGGACAATTTAGCATGGCCAATCCACCTAACCTACACATCTTTGGACACTAAGGGACAATTTAGCATGGCCAATCCACCGAACCTACACATCTTTGGACACTAAGGGGGCAATTTAGCATGGCCAATCCACCTAACCTACACATCTTTGGACACTAAGGGACAATTTAGCATGGCCAATCCACCTAACCTACACATCTTTGGACACTAAGGGGGCAATTTAGCATGGCCAATCCACCTAACCTGCACATTCGGCAGTGGGTTAGCACTGCTGCCTCACAGCGCCAGGGACCCGGGGTTCGATTCCCAGCTCGGGTCACTGTCTGTGCGGAGTCTGCGCGTTCTCCCCGTGTCTGCGTGGGTTTCCTCCGGGTGCTCCGGTTTCCTCCCACAGTCCGAAAGACCGTGCTGGTTAGGGTGCTAAAATGCCCCTTAGCGTCACATTACACTGCATCTGACATCTTCACCCCAATTAAACCTCCCAGAAACACTTCACCTCCTTCGTAAACCAGCCCCCCTCATCACTAACCGATTATAATCCTCCCCCCCCCCCCTCACTGTCCCCACCCCCCCCACACACTGTCACCTTCCTCTCCTTTGTTAAGCTCATTTATTAGTGCCACAAGTAGCCTTACATTAACACTGCAATGAAGTTACTGTGAAAATCCCCCTAGTCGCCCACACTCCGGTGCCTGTTCTGGTTACACTGAGGGAGAATTTAGCACGGCCCAATGCACCCTAACCAGCGCGTCTTTCAGACTGTGGGAGGAAACCGGAGCACCCGGAGGAAACCCACGCAGACACGGGGAGAATGTGCAAACTCCGCGCAGACAGTGACCCGAGCCCGGGAATCGAACCCCGGTCCCTGGCGCTGTGAGGCAGCAGTGCTAACCACTGTGCCAACCTTTGGACACTAAGGGACAATTTTGCATGGCCAATCCACCTAACCTGCACATCTTTGGACACTAAGGGACAATTTAGCATGGCCAATCCACCTAACCTGCACATCTTTGGACACTAAGGGGCAATTTAGCATGGCCAATCCCCCTAACCTGCACATCTTTGGACACTAAGGGACAATTTAGCATGGCCAATCCACCTAACCTGTACATCTTTGGACACTAAGGGACAATTTAGCATGGCCAATCCACCTAACCTACACATCTTTGGACACTAAGGGACAATTTAGCATGGCCAATCCACCTAACCTACACATCTTTGGACACTAAGGGACAATTTAGCATGGCCAATCCACCTAACCTACACATCTTTGGACACTAAGGGACAATTTAGCATGGCCAATCCACCTAACCTACACATCTTTGGACACTAAGGGGCAATTTAGCATGGCCAATCCACCTAACCTGCACATCTTTGGACACTAAGGGACAATTTAGCATGGCCAATCCACCTAACCTGCACATCTTTGGACACTAAGGGACAATTTAGCATGGCCAATCCACCTAACCTGCACATCTTTGGACACTAAGGGACAATTTAGCATGGCCAATCCACCTAACCTGCACATCTTTGGACACTAAGGGACAATTTAGCATGGCCAATCCACCTAACCTGCACATCTTTGGACACTAAGGGGCAATTTAGCATGGCCAATCCCCCTAACCTGCACATCTTTGGACACTAAGGGGCAATTTAGCACGGCCAATCCACCTAACCTACACATCTTTGGAGCGTGGGAGGAAACCGGAGCACCCGGAGGAAACCCACGCAGACACAGGGAGAACGTGCAGACTCCGCACAGACAGTGACCCGAGCCGGGAATCGAACCCGGGTCCCTGGCGCCTACAATCGCGAATCACCCTCCGGTCCAACAACTGATCCAACTTTCCCCGAGACACTCCACTGGTCAAACCTGCTCTCCCCCCACCAAATCCCCCCGTCGGTAATAACAGGTACACACATCCCAATGAGCAACCAACGCGTGCCCGCCACGCTGGGTTTGGAAGGGGGGGGGGGGGGGGGGGGGGGGTGGATTTTGGGATGTAGGGAGGAGGATAAATGGGGATGTTGGGGAGAAGCGGTTATCAGAGGGGAGGGCAGGGAGGAGGATAGTGTTTGTTATTTACCCGCTGTTTGCCCCCGTCCCCCCCACGTCCTGCCCCCATTTCTGGGGAGGGGGGGGTTTTGGGGTAGAGTGAGGGGGGGGGTTATTTGGAGGATCCC
>NW_027594936.1:0-9764 GCF_964213995.1 Mustelus asterias | reverse complement strand
GCTCCCCCCCCAATTCCCCCTCGACCCCCCCCCAATTCCCCCTCGACCCCCCCTCAATTTCCCCTCGACCCTCCAATTCCCTCTCGACCCCCCAATTCCCCTTCGACCCCCCAATTCCCCCTCTCGCCCCCCCAATTCCCCCTCTCGCCCCCCCAATTCCCCCTCTCGCCCCCCCAATTCCCCCTCTCGCCCCCCCAATTCCCCCTCTCGCCCCCCCAATTCCCCCTCTCGCCCCCCCAATTCCCCCTCTCGCCCCCCCAATTCCCCCTCTCGCCCCCCCAATTCCCCCTCTCGCCCCCCAATTCCCCCTCTCGCCCCCCAATTCCCCCTCTCGCCCCCCAATTCCCCCTCTCGCCCCCCAATTCCCCCTCTCGCCCCCCAATTCCCCCTCTCGCCCCCCAATTCCCCCTCTCGCCCCCAATTCCCCTCTCGCCCCCCAATTCCCCCTCAACCCCCCAATTCCCCCTCTCGTCCCCCCCAATTCCCCCTCTCGTCCCCCCCAATTCCCCCTCTCGTCCCCCCCAATTCCCCCTCTCGTCCCCCCCAATTCCCCCTCGTCCCCCCCAATTCCCCCTCTCGCCCTCCCAATTCCCCCTCTCGCCCTCCCAATTCCCCCTCTCGCCCTCCCAATTCCCCCCTCGCCCTCCCAATTCCCCCCTCGCCCTCCCAATTCCCCCTCTCGCCCTCCCAATTCCCCCTCTCGCCCTCCCAATTCCCCCTCACGCCCCCCAATTCCCCCTCACGCCCCCCCCAATTCCCCCTCACGCCCCCCCCAATTCCCCCTCGTCCCCCCCAATTCCCCCTCACGCCGCCCAATTCCCCTTCACGCCCCCCCCAATTCCCCCTCTCGCCCCCCCATTCCCCCTCGTCTCCCCCTTGCGTCCCCCCCTTCCCCCTCACGTCCCTCCCCTTCCCCCTCACGTCCCCCCCCTTCCCCCCCTCACCTGGCTGCCTTCTGTCTGTAGTCATAGATCTGGACCGCCGCGTTGTGAGGGACACGGAAAGTCACCACCCGGGTCCGATCCCGGCTTTGGGCGCCTCCGGCCCCCAGTCCCCGCTTGTTCCGATCAGTGACCGGGTCTCTGGCCGAGCTCAGCAATTCCTCCACATTCCCTGGGAGAGCTTTTTCCCAAAGTTCCTCATCCTGATTTAACATATAGGTCTGACCAATAACAGCACGGACCTGAGAGAGAGAGAGAGAGACGGTGAGTTCTGGTCACCCTATTATAGAAAGGATATTATTAAACTAGACGGAGTGCGGAAAAGATTTACTCGGATGCTACCGGGATTTGATGGATTGAGTTATAAGGAGAGGCTGGAGAGACTGGGACTTTTTTCTCTGGAGCGTAGGAGGCTGAGGGGTGACCTTATAGAGGTCTATAAAATAATGAGGGGCACAGATCAGCTAGATAGTCAATATCTTTTCCCCAAAGGTAGGGGAGTCTAAAACTAGAGGGCGTAGGTTTAAGGTGAGAGATACAAAAGGGTCCAGAGGGGGCAATTTTTTCACACAGAGGGTGGTGAGTGTCTGGAACGAGCTGCCAGAGGCAGTAGTAGAGATGGGAGTACAGAGAAGGTTTACCAGGATGTTGCCTGGTATGGAGGGTCTTGGCGATGAGGAGAGATTGGGTAAACTGGGGTTGTTCTCCCTGGAAAGACGGAGGATGAGGGGCGACCTAATAGAGGTGTACAAGATTATGAAGGACATAGATAGGGTGAAAACAGTGGGAAGCTTTTTCCCAGGTCGGAGGTGACGAACACAAGGGGGTCACGGGTTCAAGGTGAGGGGGGTCAAGGTTCAACACAGGTGTCAAGGGGGGCGTATTTTACACAGAGGGTGGTGGGGGCCTGGAATGCGCTGCCGGGCAAGGTGATGGAGGAGGGGACTCGCTGGGATGGTTTAAGACTTATCCAGATGGCCACATGGACAGACTGGGGAATAGAGGGAGACAAACGAATGGTCTCGTTGGGCACATGAGCGGCACGGGCTAGAAGGGCCGAAGGGCCTGTTCCTGTGCTGTATTGTTCTTTGTTTATGAAGATATAAAGAATGTAAAGAAAGTGCTGGAAGGACGGAACATTTCTGAGGTCCCGTGAAAAGCCGGTTTGGTTTCAATGCCAAGTGTAAACAGAGTCATAGAACATAGAACATAGAACATAGAACATAGAAAGCCACAGCACAAACAGGCCCTTCGGCCCACAAGTTGCGCCGATCACATCCCCACCTCTAGGCCTCTCTATAGCCCTCAATCCCATTAAATCCCATGTACTCATCCAGAAGTCTCTTAAAAGACCCCAACGAGTTTGCCTCCACCACCACCGACGTCAGCCGATTCCACTCACCCACCACCCTCTGAGTGAAAAACTTACCCCTGACATCTCCTCTGTACCTACCCCCCAGCACCTTAAACCTGTGTCCTCTCGTAGCAACCATTTCAGCCCTTGGAAATAGCCTCTGAGAGTCCACCCGATCTATGCCTCTCAACATCTTGTAAACCTCTATCAGGTCACCTCTCATCCTTCGTCTCTCCAGGGAGAAGAGACCAAGCTCCCTCAACCTATCCTCATAAGGCATGCCCCCCAATCCAGGCAACATCCTTGTAAATCTCCTCTGCACCCTTTCAATGGCTTCAACATCTTTCCTGTAATGAGGTGACCAGAACTGCGCGCAGTACTCCAAGTGGGGTCTAACCAGGGTCCTATAAAGCTGCAGCATTATCTCCCGACTCCTAAACTCAATCCCTCGATTAATGAAGGCTAGTACGCCGTACGCCTTCTTGACCGCATCCTCCACCTGCGAGGCCGATTTAAGAGTCCTATGGACCCGGACCCCAAGGTCCTTCTGATCCTCTACACTGCTAAGAATGGTACCCTTCATATTATACTGCTGCTTCATCCCATTGGATCTGCCAAAATGGATCACTACACACTTATCCGGGTTGAAGTCCATCTGCCACTTCTCCACCCAGTCTTGCATTCTATCTATGTCTCGCTGCAACTTCTGACATCCCTCCAAACTATCCACAACACCACCTACCTCGGTGTCGTCAGCAAACTTACCAACCCATCCCTCCACTTCCTCATCCAGGTCATTTATGAAAATGACAAACAGCAAGGGTCCCAGAACAGATCCCTGGGGCACTCCACTGGTCACTGACCTCCATGCAGAGAAAGACCCCTCCACAGCCACTCTCTGCCTTCTGCAGGCAAGCCAGTTCTGGATCCACAAGGCAACAGCCCCTTGGATCCCAGAGTGAAATATTTATATCCGAGGCCAGGCAGCAGGGTTGCCTTGGTAACAGGCTTCAGGCACACAAATTAGCCCAATCAACGTAAAGCAGGCGCTCGGCAACCAAGAACCTATAAGATTTGAATTTGATCTTGTTGACAACAGCAGACCAATCCTGTGGTGGGAAAGTCGATCGGTCGTCACAGGTATCAGAGAGTGCGGAGGGGGAAAAGCAGTCAGTTATCCACTGCCACCTCAAGTCAAGAGGCAGACAGCAGCTCACTCTAAGCAGAGAAAGAAGTCACAGACAGAGGGAATCAACAGAAGAACCCCAAAAGATTCCGAAAGCCACAAACCTGGGTGTATTTTTTGAGTGACTGAATTCTATTAATGTTTATTTTTTGGTTAATGAATGAGTGTTGTATCTATTTGAACAGCATTCCAGTAGAATCTGATTTGATTCGGTGTATGTTACTTGTTTCGTAAAAGCTCCCGGTTCGTTAACTCAATAAATTGTGAAGTGATCACTTAAGTGTGAGGTTATTCACTTTGGAAGCAAAAGCAAGGCGGCAGATTCCCACCTGAATGGGTGTAAATTGGGAGAGGGGAGTGTGCAGAGGGATCTGGGCGTCCTTGTGCGCCAGTCGCTGAAGGTAAGCATGCAGCAGGCGGTGAAGGAGGCTAGTGGCATGTTGTCCTTCATTGCGAGAGGTTTTGATACAGGAATAAATCCAGGTGAATTGGATCAGCAAGTTTGCTGATGATACAAAGATTGGAGGTGCAGTGGACAGTGAGGAAGGTTTTCAAAGCTTGCGGAGGGATTTGGACCAACTAGAAAAATGGGCTGAAAAATGGCAAATGGAATTTAACGCAGACAAGTGTGAGATATTGCACTTTGGAAGGACAAACCAAAGGGTAAATGGTAGGACTCTGAAGAGTGCAGTTGAACAGAGGGATCTGGGAATACATAGAACATAGAACATAGAAAGTCACAGCACAAACAGGCCCTTCGGCCCACAAGTTGCGCCGATCACATCCCCACCTCTAGGCCTATCTATAGCCCTCAATCCCATTAAATCCCATGTACTCATCCAGAAGTCTCTTAAAAGACCCCAACGAGTTTGCCTCCACCACCACCGACGTCAGCCGATTCCACTCACCCACCACCCTCTGAGTGAAAAACTTACCCCTGACATCCCCCCTGTACCTACCCCCCAGCACCTTAAACCTGTGTCCTCTCGTAGCAACCATTTCAGCCCTTGGAAATAGCCTCTGAGAGTCCACCCTATCCAGACCCCTCAACATCTTGTAAACCTCTATCAGGTCACCTCTCATCCTTCGTCTCTCCAGGGAGAAGAGACCAAGCTCCCTCAACCTATCCTCATAAGGCATGCCCCCCAATCCAGGCAACATCCTTGTAAATCTCCTCTGCACCCTTTCAATGGCTTCAACATCTTTCCTGTAATGAGGTGACCAGAACTGCGCGCAGTACTCCAAGTGGGGTCTAACCAGGGTCCTATAAAGCTGCAGCATTATCTCCCGACTCCTAAACTCAATCCCTCGATTAATGAAGGCTAGTACGCCATACGCCTTCTTGACCGCATCCTCCACCTGCGAGGCCGATTTAAGAGTCCTATGGACCCGGACCCCAAGGTCCTTCTGATCCTCTACACTGCTAAGAATGGTACCCTTCATTTTATACTGCTGCTCCATCCCATTGGATCTGCCAAAATGGATCACTACACACTTATCCGGGTTGAAGTCCATCTGCCACTTCTCCGCCCAGTCTTGCATTCTATCTATGTCTCGCTGCAACTTCTGACATCCCTCCAAACTATCCACAACACCACCTACCTTGGTGTCGTCAGCAAACTTACCAACCCATCCCTCCACTTCCTCATCCAGGTCATTTATGAAAATGACAAACAGCAAGGGTCCCAGAACAGATCCCTGGGGCACTCCACTGGTCACTGACCTCCATGCAGAGAAAGACCCCTCCACAGCCACTCTCTGCCTTCTGCAGGCAAGCCAGTTCTGGATCCACAAGGCAACAGCCCCTTGGATCCCATGCCCTCTCACTTTCTCAAGAAGTCTTGCATGGGGGACCTTATCGAACGCTTTGCTGAAGTCCATATAGACCACATCCACCGCTCTTCCTTCGTCAATGTGCTTGGTCACATTTTCAAAGAACTCAACCAGGCTCGTAAGGCACGACCTGCCCCTGACAAAGCCGTGCTGACTACTTTTGATCATACTAAACTTCTCTAGATGATCATAAATCCTGTCTCTCAGGATCCTCTCCATCAACTTACCAACCACTGAGGTTAGACTCACCGGTCGGTAATTTCCCGGGCTGTCCCTGTTCCCTTTCTTGAATATAGGGACCACATCCGCAATCCTCCAATCCTCCGGAACCTCTCCCGTCTCCATCGACGATGCAAAGATCATCGCCAAAGGCTCCGCAATCTCCTCCCTCGCCTCCCACAGTAACCTGGGGTACATCCCATCCGGTCCCGGCGACTTACCAACCTTGATGCCATTCAATAGTTCCAACACATCCTCTTTCTTTATGTCCACATGCTCGATCCTTTCTGTCCTCCGCAATCCAGCAGTACAACCACCCAGATCCCTTTCCACCGTGAATACCGAGGTAAAGTATTCATTAAGCACCTCCGCCATTTCTAACGGTTCCGCACAAACTTTTCCCCCTTCACCTTTTAAGGGTCCTATGCCTTCACATCTCATCCTTTTACTCTTGACATATTTGTAGAAAGCCTTGGGATTCTCCTTAATCTTACCCGCCAGGTACAGAATTCCCTAAAAGTGACGTCACAGGTGGATAGGGTCGTAAAGAGTGCCTTTGGTACATTGGCCTTTATAAATCGGAGTATCGAGTATAAAAGTTGGAGTGTTATGGTAAGGTTATATAAGGCATTGGTGAGGCCGAATTTGGAGTATTGGGTACAGTTTTGGTCACCTAGTTACAGGAAGGATGTAAATAAGATTGAAAGAGTGCAGAGAAGGTTCACAAGGATGTTGCCGGGACTTGAGAAGCTGAGTTACAGAGAGAGATTGAATAGGTTGGGACTTTATTCCCTGGAGCGTAGAAGATTGAGGGGAGATTTGATAGAGGTGTATAAGATTTTGATGGGTATCGATAGAGTGAATTCAAGCAGGCTTTTTCCGCTGAGGCTAGGGGATGAAAAAAACCAGAGGGCATGGGTTAAGGGTGAGGGGGGAAAAGTTTAAAGGGAATATTAGGGGGGGCTTCTTTACGCAGAGAGTGGTGGGAGTGTGGAATGAGCTGCCGGATAAAGTGGTAAATGCGGGGTCACTTTGAACATTTAAGAAAAACTTGGACGGGTTGATGGATGAGAGGGGTGTGGAGGGATATGGTCCAAGTGCAGGTCAGTGGGACTAGGCATAAAATGGTTCGGCACAGACAAGAAGGGCCAAAAGGCCTGTTTCTGAGCTGTAATTTTCTATGGTTCTAGGAGCAGAGGGATGTGTTGGTGCGATTATACAGGGCCTTGGTGAGGCCACACCGAGAGTATTGTGCGCAGTTTTGGTCTCCTTTTCCGAGGAAGGATGTTCTCGAGGGAGTGCAAAGAACAAAGAAAATTCCAGCACAGGAACAGGTCCTTCGGCCCCTCCTGCACCGACTATGCTGCCCCCGACTGAACTAAAACCCCCTACCCTTCCGGGGACCGTATCCCTCTATTCCCATCCTATTCATGTACTTATCAAGACGCCCCTTAAAACTCACGACCGTATCCGCTTCCACTCCCTCCCCCGGCAGCGAGTTCCAGGCACCCACCACCCTCTGTGTAAAAAAATCTGCCTCGTACAATCTCCTTTAAACCTTGCCCCTTAAACCTGAGCCCCCCGAGTAACTGACTCTTCCACCCTGGGGGAAAAAGCTTCTGACTATCCACTCTGTCCCTCATAATCTTGTAGACTTCTATCAGGTCTCCCCTCAACCTCCAGTGAGAACAAACCAAGTTTCTCCAACCTTTCCTCACAGCTAATGCCCTCCACACCAGGCAACATCCTGGTAAATCTTTTCTGTACCCTCTCCAAAGCCTCCACATCCTTCTGGTAGTGTGGCGACCAGAATTGAACACTATATTCCAAGTGCGGCCTAACTAAGGTTCTATAAAGCTGCAACATGACTTGCCAATTTTTAAACTCAATACCCCGGCCGATGAAGACAAGCATGCCGTATGCCCTCTTGACTACCTTCTCCACCTGCGTTGCCACTTTCAGTGACCTGTGTACCTGTACACCCAGATCCCTCTGCCTATCAATACTCTTAAGGGTTCTGCCATTGACTGTATATTTCCTATCTGTATTAGACCTTCCAAAATGCATTCCCTCACATTAGTCCGGATTAAACTCCATCTGCCATCTCTCCGCCCAAGTCTCCAACCGATCTATATCCTGCTGTATCCTCTGATGGTCCTCATCGCTATCCGCAAATCCACCAACCTTTGTGTGGTCCGCAAACTTACTAATCGATCCAGTTACATTTTCCTCCAAATCATTGATATATATTACAAACAGCAAAGGGTCCCAGCACTGATCCCTGAGGAACACCACTTGTCGCAGCCCTCCATTCAGAAACGCACCCTTCCACTGCTACCCTCTGTCTTCTTTGACTGACGTTGGACTTTGTTCTTTGACTGCAGCGAAGGTTTCCCAGGCTGATTCCGGGGATGACGGGACTGATGGACGAGGAGAGATTGACGAGGTTAGGATGGTTTCCCCTGGGGTTCAGACGAATGAGGGGGGGGATCTCACAGAGACTCATAAAATTCTAACAGGACCAGACAGGGTAGATGGAGGGAGGATGTCCCCAATGGTGGGGGGAGTCCAGAACCAGGGAGGGGTCACAGTCTGAGGATTGGGGGGGGGGGGGAGACCATTTCGGACGGGAGGTGGGGAGATATTCCTTCACCCGGGGAGCCTGTGGGATTCATTCCCACAGGAAGGAGTTGATGCCAAAACACTGACTGTATTGGAGAGGCGGCTGGATGGAGCGCTCGGGGCGGAACGGGGTCAAAGGTTATGGCGGGAAAGCAGGATCAGGCTGTTGGGTTGGATGATCAGCCATGATGGTGGGACGGGCTGAATGGCCTCCTCCTATCCTCTCTGTTGCGATGATTAAACTGAGTGTGGGGTATTTGTTAGTTCCCCAATAAACGCAACAGAACGATACTTCACACCTTCCCACACACAGATTACAAGGCGAGGGATTCCTATGAGGGAGTTGGTGTTACGTCTTAAAGACCATAAGACATAGGAGCAGAATGAGGCCACTCGGCCCATCGAGTCTGCTCTGCCATTCTATCAAAGAACAATACAGCACAGGAACAGGCCATTCGGCCCTCCAAGCCCGCGCCGCTCCCTGGTCCAAACTAGACCATTCTTTTGTATCCCTCCATTCCCACTCCGTTCATGTGGCTATCTAGATAAGTCTTAAACGTTCCCAGTGTGTCCGCCTCCACCACCTTGCCCGGCAGCGCATTCCAGGCCCCCACCACCCTCTGTGTAAAATATGTCCTTCTGATACCCGTGTTAAACCTCCCCCCCCCTCACCTTGAACCTATGACCCCTCGTGAACGTCACCACCGACCTGGGGAAAAGCTTCCCACCGTTCACCCTATCTATGCCTTTCATAATTTTATACACCTCTATTAAGTCTCCCCTCATCCTCCGTCTTTCCAGTGAGAACAACCCCAGTTTACCCAATCTCTCCTCATAACTAAGCCCCTCCATACCAGGCAACATCCCGGTAAACCTCCTCTGCACTCTCTCCAAAGCCTCCACGTCCTTCTGGTAGTGCGGCGACCAGAACTGGACGCAGTATTCCAGATGCGGCCGAACCAACGTTCTATACAGCTGCATCATCAGACCCCAACTTTTATACTCTATGCCCCGTCCTATAAAGACAAGCATGCCATATGCCTTCTTCACCACCTGATATCATGCCCGATATTTTTCTCATCCCCATTCTCCTGCCTTTTCCCCTGATCCCCTTATTAATCAAGAACCCATCTATCTCTGTCTTAAAGACACTCAATGACCCGGCCTCCACACCCTTCTGCGGCAAAGAGTTCCACACATTCACCACTCTCTGGCTGAAGAAGTTCCTCCTCATCTCTGTTCTAAAGGATCGTCCCTTCAGCCTGAGGTTGCGTTCCCTCTGGTTCTAGTTTTTCCTACTCGTGGAAACATCCTCTCCGCGTCCACTCTATCCAGGCCTCACAGTATCCTGTAAGTTTCAATAAGATCCCCCTCCCCTCATCCTTCTAAACTCCAACGAGTTCAGACCCAGAGTCCTCAACCCGTTCCTCATCCGACAAGCTCTTCATTCCGGGCCCAGCACATCCTTCCTTAGATACGGGGACCAAAACTGCTCCAAATGGGGTCTGACCAGAACCTGATACAGCCTCAGAAGTCCATCCCTGCTCTTGTATTCTAGCCCTCTCGACATGAATGGGGAGAAACCTTCACCTCATAACAAAGAGGGGGA
>NW_027594935.1:0-9818 GCF_964213995.1 Mustelus asterias | reverse complement strand
TCCATCACCACCAAAGTGGCGCCAATGTCCTTCCAATTGAACAGAGCAGTCGCTGGGGGAGAGAGAGAGAGAGAGAATGGTTGGAGGGAGGAAAGAGAGAGAGGGAGAGACGGGGACAGAACGAGAGGAAAGCAACTAGGCAAAGAATTCTCCTGGTCTGGAGGGTATTAGATATGAGGAGAGGCTGAACTTAGTTTTTTCTCACTGGAACGATAGAGGTTGAGGGGGGACGTGATGGAGGTTTACAAGATTATGAGGGGCATGAACAGAGTGGATAGTCAGAAGCTTTTTCCTGGGGTAGAAAGATCAAGCACTAAGGGACATAGGTTTAAGGTGCATGGGGAAAAAGTTTAGAGGAGATATGCGAGACAAGCTTTTTACACAGAGGGCGGTGAATGTCTGGAATGCGCTGCCTGGGGAGGTGGTGGGAGCAGGTACGATAGCGGCATTTCAGGGGCATCCAGATGAATACATGAATAGGATGGGAATGGAAGGATACGGGCTCTGTAAGTGCGTACGGTTTCAGTTTAGGCAGGCATCATGATCAGCACGGGCTTGGAGGGCCGAAGGGCCTGTTCCTGTGCTGTATTGTTCTTTGAATCCAATGGCCCTTCGATGAGCTGACAACTCGTGCTCACTGTGTGGGGGTGGGGGAAGTTCCAGGAAGGTTCAAATAGCATTCACATCACATGCACGTACACAGAGACGCACATACACAGAGAAGCACATACACAGAGACGCACATACACAGAGACGCACATACACAGAGACGCACATACACAGAGACGCACATACACAGAGACGCACACACAGAGACGCACATACACAGAGAAGCACATACACAGAGACGCACATACACAGAGACGCACATACACAGAGACGCACATACACAGAGACGCACATACACAGACACACACACACAGAGACGCACATACACAGAGACGCACATACACAGAGACGCACATACACAGAGACGCACATACACAGACACACACACACAGAGACGCACACACAGAGACGCACATACACAGAGACGCACATACACAGAGACGCACATACACAGAGACGCACATACACAGAGACGCACATACACAGACACACACACACAGAGACGCACATACACAGAGACGCACATACACAGAGACGCACATACACAGAGACGCACATACACAGAGACGCACATACACAGAGACGCACATACACAGACACACAAAAACACTCAGACACACTCACACACACCCACACACACTCACCCACACACACAACACTGACATCTCAATGAAATCCAGGCTCCAGCAAAGATGCACTCCCCCCCCCCCCTCCCCCCCCCGCCCCCCCGCCACCGCCCACCCCAGCACCAAGCGTTTGTTGTTTGATTGGTGCACAGTGGTTAGGGACCCAGGTTCAATTCCGGCTTCGGGTCACTGTCTGTGTGGAGTTTGCACACTCACCCCGTGTCTGCGTGGGTTTCCTCCGGGTGCTCCGGTTTCCTCCCACAGTCCGAAGACGTGCAGGTTAGGTGGATTGGCTGTGCTAAATTGCCCCTTATTGTCAGGGGGACTAGCAGGGTAAATACATGGAGTTACGGGGATCGGGCCTGGGTGGGATTGTGGTCGGTGCAGACTCGATGGGCCGAATAGCCTCCTTCTGCACTGTAGGATTCGATGATTGGACGACTGGTGGAGCCAGATATTTCCTGACCTTCTCTCTCGCTTTGGCTAAAAGGAAAGTTAACATTTCATAGAATCCCTACAGTGCAGAAGGAGGCCATTTGGCCCATCGAGTCTGCACCGACCACAATCCCACCCAGGCCCTATCCCTGTAACCCCACGTATTTACCCTGCTAATCCCCCTGACACTAAGGGGCAATTTAGCACGGCCAATCCACCTAACCCGCACATCTTTGGATTGTGGGAGGAAACTGGAGAACCCGGAGGAAACCCATGCAGACACGGGGATAATGTGCAGACTCCACACAGACAGTGACCCAAGCTGGGAATCGAACCCGGGTCCCTGGCGCTGTGAGGCGGCAGTGCCAGCCACAGTGCTGCCCATTTCTATAGCACCTTTCCCCATCTCGGGGCTCGTTACAGCCACTGAAGTAATATTGAAGTGTCGGCAGCATTGTAACTCGGGAAGTGAGACAGTAATTAACACACAGCAAGATCCCGGAAACAGCAATGTGATAATGACCAAGTGATCTGTTTTTAGTGAGGGTTCTGAGAATATTAGTCATCCCCTAGCACTGGGAAGAAATTGATAATTCTTAATGCTTCTTGCAATTATGGTCATGGGATCCTCTGCGTTCCCTCAGTACTGATCCTCTGACAGTGCAGCACTCCCTCAATACTGACCCTCTGATAGTGCAGCACTCCCTCAGTACTGATCCTCTGTCAGTGCAGCACTCCCTCAATACTGACCCTCTGATAGTGCAGCACTCCCTCAGTACTGATCCTCTGACAGTGCAGCACTCCCTCAATACTGACCCTCTGACAGTGCAGCACTCCCTCAGTACTGATCCTCTGACAGTGCAGCACTCCCTCAATACTGACCCTCTGACAGAGCAGCACTCCCTCAGTACTGATCCTCTGATAGTGCAGCACTCCCTCAATACTGACCCTCTGACAGTGCAGCAATCCCTCAGTACTGATCCTCTGACAGTGCAGCACTCCCTCAATACTGACCCTCTGACAGTGCAGCACTCCCTCAGCACTGACCCTCTGATAGTGCAGAACTCTCTCAGTACTGATCCTCTGACAGTGCAGAGCTCCCTCAGTACTGATCCTCTGACAGTGCAGCACTCCCTCAATACTGACCCTCTGACAGTGCAGCACTCCCTCAGCACTGACCCTCTGATAGTGCATCACTCCCTCAGCACTGACCCTCTGATAGTGCATCACTCCCTCAGTACTGACCCTCTGACAGTGCAGCACTCCCTCAGTACTGACCCTCTGACAGTGCAGCACTCCCTCAGCACTGACCCTCTGATAGTGCATCACTCCCTCAGTACTGACCCTCTGACAGTGTAGCACTCCCTCAGCACTGACCCTCTGACAGTGCAGCACTCCCTCAGCACTGACCCTCTGATAGTGCAGAACTCTCTCAGTACTGATCCTCTGACAGTGCAGAGCTCCCTCAGTACTGACCCTCTGACAGTGCAGCACTCCCTCAATACTGACCCTCTGATAGTGCAGCACTCCCTCAGTACTGACCCTCTGACAGTGCAGCACTCCCTCAATACTGACCCTCTGATAGTGCAGCACTCCCTCAGTACTGATCCTCTGACAGTGCAGCATTCCCTCAGTACTGATCCTCTGACAGTGCAGCACTCCCTCAGTACTGACCCTCTGATAGTGCAGCACTCCCTCAGTACTGATCCTCTGACAGTGCAGCACTCCCTCAGTACTGACCGCCTGACAGAGCAGCACTCCCTCAGTACTGATCCTCTGATAGTGCAGCACTACCTCAGCACTGACCCTCTGATAGTGCATCACTCCCTCAGTACTGACCCTCTGATAGTGCAGCACTCCCTCAGTACTGATCCTCTGACAGTGCAGCACTCCCTCAGTACTGACCGTCTGACAGAGCAGCACTCCCTCAGTACTGATCCTCTGATAGTGCAGCACTCCCTCAGCACTGACCCTCTGATAGTGCATCACTCCCTCAGTACTGACCCTCTGACAGTGCAGCACTCCCTCAGTACTGACCCTCTGACAGCGCAGCACTCCCTCAGCACTGACCCTCTGACAGTGCGGCACTCCCTCAGCACTGACCCTCTGACAGTGCAGCACCCCCTCAGTACTGACCCTCTGACAGTGCAGCACTCCCTCAGCACTGACCCTCTGACAGTGCAGCACCCCCTCAGTACTGACCCTCTGACAGTGCAGCACTCCCTCAGTACTGATCCTCTGACAGTGCAGCACTCCCTCAGTACTGACCCTCTGACAGTGCAGCACTCCCTCAGTACTGACCCTCTGACAGTGCAGCACTCCCTCAGCACTGACCCTCTGACAGTGCAGCACTCCCTCAGCACTGACCCTCTGACAGTGCAGCACCCCCTCAGTACTGACCCTCTAACAGTGCAGCACTCCCTCAATACTGACCCTCTGACAGTGCGGCACTCCCTCAGTACTGACCCTCTGACAGTGCAGCACTCCCTCAGTACTGACCCTCTGACAGTGCAGCACTCCCTCAATACTGACCCTCTGACAGTGCAGCACTCCCTCAGTACTGACCCTCTGACAGTGCGGCACTCCCTCAGTACTGACCCTCTGACAGTGCAGCACTCCCTCAATACTGACCCTCTGACAGTGCAGCACTCTCTCAGTACTGATCCTCTGATAGTGCAGCACTCTCTCAGTACTGACCCTCTGACAGTGCGGCACTCCCTCAGTACTGACCTTCTGACAGTGCAGAGCTCCCTCAATACTGAGACTGGGCGTGCTTTCCTGGATTTGTATGAATTGGGAAGAGATGCGGGGTGATGAGATTGGGGGTTGAGGGGGGAGGGGGGTGGAGCGAGGGGTGGTGGTGTCGGGATAGGCGTATCAAGTGGAAATTGGAATGTGGCTCATTGGGAGTGCAAGTAGCAGTATTGATGTGAGGGGCTGAATGGCCTCTGTGAGCACAGTGGTTTGTGGGTATCTGACGGATATGGTTATCAGACTGTCTGGGCAAACCTCAACGAGTGGAATTGAATTTGATCGGATTACGAGCGGGGAGGGGGGAAAAGTGCGAGGGCAGCGTGCTGGAGTGAGTCAGAGCTGGCCCTCATGACTCAGACCAGACTCTGCCTCGAACCCAGGCTCTCTCCCCAGCTGCAGGGAATGGGGAACTTGCACTTCTCGATCACACACGTCACAAACTCAAGACGTCCCAGTGGGACTCACAACCCAGAGCGTGCTTCAGCAAGTGACCTTCTTTGGGATTGCAAATCAGTGCACAGCAAGATCCCACAGCCAGCACATCTGAACTTGAGGGAAGGGGTGCAGCGAAGGTTTACCAGGCTGATTCGAGGGATGGCGGGACGGATTTACGAGGAGAAGTTGACTAGGTTAGGATTGATTTCAGACGAATGATTGGAGGGATCTCATAGAGATTTATAAAATTCTAACAGGACTAGACAGGGTTGATGCAGGGAGGATGTTCCCGATGGTGGGGGAGTCCAGAACCAGGGGTCACAGTCTGAGGATTCGGGGGTAGACCATTTAGGACGGAGGTGAGGAGACATTTCTTCACCCAAAGAGTGGTGAGCCTGTGGAATTCATTACCACAGGAAGTAGTTGATGCCAAAACATTGAATGTATTCAAGAGGCGGCTGGATATAGCACTTGGGGCGAATGGGATCGAAGATTATGGGGAGAAAACAGGATTAGGCTGTTAAATTGGTCAATCAGCCAAGATCGTGATGAATGGTAGAGCAGGCTCGAAGGGCCGAATGGCCTCCTCCTGCTCCTATCTTCTATGTAAGGGGTAGGAGGCCATTCAGCTCCTTGAGCCTCTCCGACCGCCATTCGATAAGGCCATGGCTAGTCTGATTATGGGCTCAACTCCCCTCTCCTGCCCTATCCCCCATAACCCTCAACTTCTTCTCCTTGTCGATCAACATGTCTTACTCAGTCTTGAATATATTCAGTGACCAACAGCCCCCACTGCTCTCCAGGAGAGAGAGATTTCCGCAGACTAGTGACTCCCCAAGAGACAAAATTCCCCCTCATCTCCATCTTTAATGGGAGATCCTCTACTCTGAAACTGCGGCCCCCTCATTCTGGATTCCTCCCAGAACCCACCCTGTTAGAGACCCCCTCAGAATCTTCTCTGTTTCAATAAGATCACCTCTCAATCTAAAGTCCCAGAGCATCATAGAATCCTACTGTGCAGAAGGAGGCTATTCGGCCCATCAAGTCTGCACCGACCACAATCCCATCCAGGCCCTATCCCCATAACCTCACGTATTTACACTGCTAGTCCCCCTGACACTCGGGTCAATTTAGCATGGCCAATCCACCTAACCCACACATCTTTGGAGCGTGGGAGGAAACCGGAGCACCCGGAGGAAACCCACGCAGACACGGGGAGAATGTGCAAACTCCACACAGACAGTGACCCGAGGCCGGAATTGAACCCGGGTGCCTGGCGCTGTGAGGCAGCAGTGCTAACCACTGTGTCACGAAACACTGCTAAACTCCAATGAGTTTAGGCCGCAACCTTTCCTCAGAAGGCAAAGCCCCCTCATCCCAGGAATCAGCCCGGTGAACCTTCTCTGAACTGCTCCCAGTCTGAGTTGATCCCTCATGAAGTAAGGAGACCAGAACTGTACACAATATTCCAGGTGCACTCTCACCAACACCCCGTATAATGGTAGACATTCCCTATTTTCTAATCTTCCATTTCCCTTGTAATAAAGGCCAATTTTCCATTGACCTTCCCATTCCCACGCTGTACGTGCGTGCTATCGATTTGTGATTCACGTGAGGGTGGCACGGTGGCACAGTGGTGAGCACTGCTACCTCACAGTGCCAGGGACCTGGGTTCGATTCCCGGCTTGGGTCACTCTCTGTGTGGAGTCTGCACGTTCTCCCCGTGTCTGCATGGGTTTCCTCTGGGTGCTCCGGTTTCCTCCCACAGTCCAAAGATGTGCTGGTTAGGTGAATTGACCATGCTAAATTCACCCTTAGCGTCAGGGGGATTGGCAGCGTAGATGAGGGTTATGGGAATAGGGGTTGGGTGGGATTGTGGTTGGTGCAGACTCAATGGGCCAAATGGCCTCCTCCTGCACTGTAGGGATTCTATGTTGTGGAGATGCCGATGTGTTGGACTGGGGTAAGCACAGTAAGAAGTCTCACAACACCAGGTTAAACTCCAACAGGGGAGAGGGAGGGGGGCTGAGGGGAGTCCAACAAACTCAATTTACAAGTTAATGATTGGAATGCGAGTCTTTACAGGTAATCAAGTCTTAAAGGTACAGACAATGTGAGTAGAGAGAGGGTTAATGAACAGGTTAAAGAGATGAAAATTGGGCAGAGAGGTGGCAGATGGAATTTAATCCAGATAAATGCGAAGTGATGCATTTTGGAAGAAATAATGTAGGGAGGAGTTATGCAATAAATGGCAGAGCCATCAAAAGTATAGAAACACAGAGGGATCTAGGTGTGCAAGTCCACAAATCCTTGAAGATGGCAACACAGGTGGAGAAGGTGGTGAAGAAGGTATATGGTATGCTTGCCTTTATAGGACGGGATATAGAGTATAAAAGCTGGAGTCTGATGATGCAGCTGTATAGAATGCTGGTTAGGCCACATTTGGAGTACTGCGTCCAGTTCTGATCGCCGCACTACCAGAAGGACATGGAGGCATTAGAGAGAGTGCAGAGAAGGTTTACCAGGATGTTGCCTGGTATGGAGGGTCTTAGCTATGAGGAGAGATTGGGTAAACTGGGGTTGTTCTCCCTGGAAAGACGGAGAATGAGGGGAGATCTAATAGAGGTGTACAAGATTATGAAGGGGATAGATAGGGTGAACGGTGGGAAGCTTTTTCCCAGATCAGAAGTGACGATCACGAGGGGTCACGGGCTCAAGGTGAGAGGGGCGAAGTATAACTCTGATATTAGAGGGATGTTTTTTACACAGAGGGTGGTGGGGGCCTGGAATGCGTTGCCAAGTAGGGTGGTGGAGGCAGACACGCTGGCATCATTTAAGACTGACCTGGATAGTCACATGAGCAGCCTGGGAATGGAGGGATATAAATGATTGGTCGAGTTGGACCAAGGAGCGGCACAGGCTTGGAGGGCCGAAGGGCCTGTTTTCCTGTGCTGGACTGTTCTTTGTTCTTTGTCTCCAGACAGGATAGTTAGTGAGATTTTGAGTTTGTGTCTTTATATGCCCTGTTTGTGAACACAAGTCCTCACTCACCTGATGAAGGAGCTTGAGGCTCTGAAAGCTAATGCTGCCAAATAAACCTGTTGGACTTTAACCTGGTGTGAGACTTCTGACTGGGATTATATGTCCCAGAACACCACACACCAGCACGATAGCAAACTGGCAACTGCGCTGGGAAATGTTGGTTGAGGGATTGAATAGTGACATCAGGACACTGGGGTAAACGGCCCCCCACCCTCTCCCTCCCCCTCAGTCCCTTCACCTACCCTCAGCCCCCCTCCTTCTCCCCTCAGCCCCCCTCCTTCTCCCCTCAGCCCCCCTCCTTCTCCCCTCAGCCCCCCTCCTTCTCCCCTCAGCCCCCCTCCTTCTCCCCTCAGCCCCCCTCCTTCTCCCCTCAGCCCCCCTCCTTCTCCCCTCAGCCCCCCTCCTTCTCCCCTCAGCCCCCCTCCTTCTCCCCTCAGCCCCCCTCCTTCTCCCCTCAGCCCCCCTCCTTCTCCCCTCAGCCCCCCTCCTTCTCCCGTCAGCCCCCCTCCTTCTCCCGTCAGCCCCCCTCCTTCTCCCGTCAGCCCCCCTCCTTCTCCCGTCAGCCCCCCTCCTTCTCCCGTCAGCCCCCCTCCTTCTCCCGTCAGCCCCCCTCCTTCTCCCGTCAGCCCCCCTCCTTCTCCCGTCAGCCCCCCTCCTTCTCCCCTCAGCCCCCCTCCTTCTCCCCTCAGCCCCCTCCTTCTCCCCTCAGCCCCCCTCCTTCTCCCTCAGCCCCCCTCCTTCTCCCCTCAGCCCCCCTCCTTCTCCCCTCAGCCCCCCTCCTTCTCCCCTCAGCCCCCCTCCTTCTCCCTCAGCCCCCCTCCTTCTCCCCTCAGCCCCCCTCCTTCTCCCCTCAGCCCCCCTCCTTCTCCCCTCAGCCCCCCTCCTTCTCCCCTCAGCCCCCCTCCTTCTCCCCTCAGCCCCCCTCCTTCTCCCCTCAGCCCCCCTCCTTCTCCCCTCAGCCCCCCTCCTTCTCCCCTCAGCCCCCCTCCTTCTCCCCTCAGCCCCCCTCCTTCTCCCCTCAGCCCCCCTCCTTCTCCCCTCAGCCCCCCTCCTTCTCCCCTCAGCCCCCCTCCTTCTCCCCTCAGCCCCCCTCCTTCTCCCTTCAGCCCCCCTCCTTCTCCCCTCAGCCCCCCTCCTTCTCCCCTCAGCCCCCCTCCCCTCAGCCCCCCTCCCCTCAGCCCCCTCCCCTCAGCCCCCCTCCCCTCAGCCCCCCTCCCCTCAGCCCCCCTCCCCTCAGCCCCCCTCCCCTCAGCCCCCCTCCCCTCAGCCCCCCTCCCCTCAGCCCCCCTCCCCTCAGCCCCCCCTCCCATCAGCCCCCCCCTCCCCTCAGCCCCCCTCCCCTCAGCCCCCCCTCCCCTCCCCTCACCCCCCTCCCCTCAGCCCCCCCTCCCCTCCCCTCACCCCCCCTCCCCTCCCCTCACCCCCTCCCCTCCCCAGCCCCCCTCCCCTCAGCCCCCCCTCCCCTCAGCCCCCCCTCACCTCAGCCCCCCACTCCCCTCAGCCCCCCCCTCACCTCAGCCCCCTCCTCCCATCATCTTCCCCCTCTCCCCTCAGCCCCGCTCCCTCTCCTTCAGCCCCTCCTCCCCCTCCTTCAGCCCCTCCTCCCCCTCCTTCAGCCCCCTCTCCCCTCAGCCCCCTCCCTCTCCCTCTCGGCCCCCTCCCTCTCGGCCCCCTCCCTCTCCCTCTCGGCCTCCTCCCTCTCCCTCTCGGCCCCCTCCCTCTCCCCTCAGCCCCCTCCCTCACCCCCTCGCTCTCCCCCCTCGGCCCACTCGCTCTTCCCCCTCGGCCCCCTTGCTCTCCCCCTCAGCCCCACCTCCCCCTCCCCTCGCCCCCCCCTCCCCCTCGGCCCCCCTTACCCTTCCCCTCAGCCCCCCTCCCCTCAGCCCCGCTCCCTCTCCCCTCAGCCCCTCCCACTCC
>NW_027594934.1:0-9839 GCF_964213995.1 Mustelus asterias | reverse complement strand
CTGGTTCTTCACTAACCTGAGGGCAGTAAATTCCGAGATCGATTGACAGTGTCTGTCCTGCACATATAAAAGCAAACATCACTTCACACGGCGTGCATCGATTGGAGATGATTGAGAGGACGGAGTCCGTGTTCTGATTGATCAGTCTCTGCTCCCTCCCCGCTTTGCTATCTTACATACTTTGTGCTTTTAAACATCACACTGAGGGAGGGGCCGCCATCAATTGTCCATGAATGAAATGTGAATCGTTGCCGTCCCGACGTGAAGGGGTTACTTCTGTCACCGGTTGATCCAAGAGAGAGCGTGACAGGCTCTGCGCCCGTGAAGGAGATTGGAGTCAGACTGTGTGAAGTTGGATAGCAGGAACCCTGGCTGAATGGCCCTCCCTAGCCTGGGGCATTACAGCAGCTACGGAGTGGTGTAATCCCTCTCAACACAGACCAGTCATAGAATCCCCAAGGTGCAGAAGGAGGCCATTCGGCCCATCGAGTCTGCACCGACCACAATCCCGCCCAGGCCCTATTCCCGTAACCCCACACATTTACCCTGCTAACCCCCCCTGACTATAGGGAGAATTTAGCATGGCCAATCCACCTAAACCCGCTCGTCTTTGGACTGTGGGAGGAAACCGGAGGAAACCCACGCAGACACGGGGAGAACGTGCAAACTCCACCCGAACCTGGGTCCCTGGCGCTGTGAGGCGGAATTGCGAACTGTGCCACCGTGCTGCCCTTGAAGCTTTTAGACCAGCAATGGATGATCTGTAGCCCGGGAGCCAGGTGCGGACCACCAGGGTTCCGGGTGCGGCCCCAGGAGACATTTAATTGGCCGTTGCCCAGGCGCAGAGTTGTCCCATTCCACTGATTCCTGTTTGCATACTTTTTTTTCCTGCCGGTGTGACTGAAGTGATTCGCACGCAAAGCAAGGGGTGAGTGAAGTGAGGTGGGTGCTGATCGCTCACAACACTGACTGTGAGAGCCGTGCGCTGTGTCCAAAGCATCAATATTTCCTTTGTTTTTACATCTGAGGTTGATGAGAGTTCTATGAATATATAAATGATGAAGCATTTTCTATAACTTGTTGAGAAATATTCGGAGTGTATTAAATCTATTTAATCTTATTTACGGGGTCGTGGTTAGTGACCAAGCCCGATTTTCAATCTTGTGACCCAATGAGATGAAGGAGGGCCATTCACTAGCCTAGGTTGCCCCTTCACATTATTAGAGAGAGAGAGAGACGGTGAGTTTAGTTAGAGCCTTAACTGTTTTTAAAAAAAAAACTTTTACATTTCCAACTATTTCATCAAGTGTTGTGAAATAACATTTCCCGGATCAGCTACGGGTTATCTCTACCTAGCTAGCTCCTTCACTCTTGCTCCCACTCACATATCCCTTCCCTGCACTCTTTCCCCCAACACTCCCCTTGACCTGTGTGTGCACTCTCCCTCCCTCCCTCCCTCTCGGGAGCATGCACACTCTGCCCCTCGCTCTGCCCCCCCCACGGAGGGATGTAGGCAGCTTGGGTAAGTGGGGAAAAAAACTTGATGGATGGAATCTCTTGCAGGAAAATGTGAAGTTATGCACTTTGGTGGGAAGAATAAAGGAACTGAATGTGATTTGAATGGAGAAAGATTGCAGAAAGCTGCAGCTCGGAGGGACCTGGGAATCCTCGTGCATAAATCACAAAAAGCTAGCATGCAGTTTCAGCGGGCGATAGGGAAGGCAAGTGGAATGTTGGGCTTTAATTCAAAGGGAATGGGATATAAAAATGGGGAAGTCTTGCTAAACCTATACAAGGCACCAGTTGGACCACACCTGGAATACTGGGAACTGTTTTGCTCCCCTTATCCAAGGAAAGATATACTGGCATTGGAGGCAGTCCAGAGAAGGTTCACTAGGTTGATCCCAGGTATGGAGGGATTTTGTTATGAGGAGAGGGTGAGTGGGTTGGGCCTGTGCTCATTGGAGTGTAGAAGAATGAGAGGCGACCTTATTGAGACATACAGGATTCTCGGAGGGGATTGACAGGGTGGATGCTGAAAGGTTGTTTCCCCTTGTGGGAAAGTCTAGAACTAGAGGACATAATCTCGGAGTAAGGGGGTCGCCCATTTAAGACGGAGATGAGGAGGAATTTCTTCTGTCAGAGGGTAGTGAATCTGTGGAATTCTCACCCGCAGAGGGCTGTAGAGGCTGGGTCACTAAGTATGTTCAAGGCTGAGACAGACAGATTTTTAATCAGTCAGGGAATCGAGGGTTGTGGGGATAAGGCGGGAAAGCAAAGTTGAGGATTATCAAATCAGATCAGTCATGATCTCATTGAACAGTGGAGCAGACGTGATGGGCCGAATGGCCTGCGTCTGCTCCCACGTCTTATGGAGCACGTGTGCGTGCTCTCTATCTCTTAGCCCACATGCTTGCGCACGCTCTCTCACCCTTGATCCATGTGCATGCTCTCTCTCCCCCTCCTCTTGGTCTGCGTGATCTGCTCTCAACCCCCTCCTCCCTCCCCCTCCCTGGGACTTCTCAATTCACAGAATCACAGAATCCTACAGTGCAGAAGAGGCCCTTCAGCCCATCGAGTCTGCACCGACGCATGAAATGCCCCGACCTGCCCACCTAATCCCACTTGCCAGCACTGGGCCCATAGCTTTGAATGTTATGATGTGCCAAGTACTCATCCAGGTACTTTTTAAAGGATGTGAGGCATCCCGCCTCCACCACCCTCACAGGCAGCGCGTTCCAGACCCTCACCACCCTCTGGGTAAAAGGCTTTTCCTTAAATTCCCCCCCCCCCCCAAACCTCCCACCCCTCACTTTTAACTTGTGTCCCCTTCATGACTGATCCTTCAACTAAGGGGAACAGCTGCTCCCTGTCCATGCCCCTCATAATCTTTTAACACCTCAGTCAGGTCGCCCCTCAGTCTTCTCTGCTCCAGGAAAACAACCCGAGCCTATCCAACCTCTCCTCATAACTTAAACGCTCCATCCCAGGCAGCGTCCTGGTGAATCTCCTCTGCACCCCCTTCCAGTGCAATCCCATCCTTCCTATAATGTGGCGACCAGAACTGCACACAGTGCTCCAGCTGTGGCCTCACCAAAGTTCGATACAACTCCAACATGACTTCCCTGCTTTTGTAATCTATACCCTGATTGATAAAGGCAAGTGTGCTGTATGCCTTGCCAATGTTTAGCTGCGTGAATCATAGAAACCCTACAGTGTAGAAAGAGGCCATTCGGCCCATCGAGTCTGCACCGACCACAATCCCACCCAGGCCCTACCCCCATATCCCTACATATTTTACCCGCTCATCCCTCTAATCTACCCATCCCAGGACACTAAGGGGCAATTTTAGCACGGCCAATCAACCTAACCCGCACATCTTTGGACCGTGGGAGGAAACCGGAGCACCCGGAGGAAACCCGCGCAGACACGAGGAGAATGTGCAAACTCCACACAGACAGTGACCCGAGCCGGGAATCGAACCCGGGTCCCTGGAGCTGTGAAGCAGCAGCGCTAACCACTGTGCTACCCATGCCGCCCCTGACAGAGGGCCCAGCCAGGGGTGCCCTTTGTCAGCGCGACAGTGAGCCTGGGTTTGGGGTGCAGCAATCTTTGGGGCGTGCTAGAAATGTGTTAAACACGTCGCGTAGCCAGCCCCCTTTTCAAAGTCTAGATGCAAGTTTTTGAGTGGAGTTTTCAGTTGTTCTGGTGCAGTGCCACCAGAGGGCAGTGTCTACTTTTGGTAGCCCCACTTGCACCTGAGCTCCGACTCCCAACATCTCGGCAACGCGATTATCCGGTGCCAAAACTGTCAGCGTTCCGGAGCTGTGGGAATTGAGATTTACGATCCAAAAAATCTGAAATAAACGCAGTTCAGCACAGGGAACTGTGCTTAAAGCCTGAAATACATCAAAATGGATTGGAGTTTAAAACCAGAACAACACTTACACTGGACAGGATGAGATTGCTGGTGATGGTATCAGTCTGTGACACTCGCTCTGTCCAATGTGAATCACTACTGCCTTTTAGGATTATTTAGGCTGCTGTGCTTCAGGTGCTGAGCACTCTAATTAAAAACCAAGCATCAGCTTCACCATTTTCGCAGCCGCTAACAAGTCTGTGTGTGCAACGTGAGATTCTGTCAGAGAGGAATGAGTGGGAAAGAGTGTTAATGAGCTGTCTGGTCAAACACAAAGTCAGGGTGTTACTCTGCACCCCTGGGGTACATCGCAGTCCCTCTGAGTTTGTTCTCTTGCGGCTAATTTTATGACATATTTCTGGGAGGGTGGTTAATAATCAGAATGCAGCAGTGTTTCTGATTGGCAGCCAGAATTCCTCAGCCCAACAATCTTTATCAGTGACCTCCCCTCCGTTGTAGGGTGGGGAACCTCACTAATGGGTGGCACGGTGGGTGAGCACTGCTGCCTCACAGCACCAGGGACCCAGGTTCGATACCGGCCTCGGGTCACTGTGTGGAGTTTACACATTCTCCCCGTGTCTGCATGGGTTTCCTCCGGGTGCTCTGGTTTTCCACAGTCCAAGGTTGGGTGGATTGGCCATGGTAAATTGCCCCTTAGTGTCCAAAGATGGGTAGGTTAGGCGGATTAGCCATGCTAAATTGCCCCTTAGTGTCCAAAGATGGGTAGGTTAGGCGGATTAGCCAGGGTGAATGCACGGGGTTACAGGTAAGGGTGGAGTGGAGGGCATGTGTGGGATGCTCTTTTCGGAGAGTCGGTGCAGACTCGATGGACCGAATGGCGGTGATTCCTTGGATTCGACTGTGTTTAGCTCCAATCACAACCCCTCCGCTAATGAACTAGCTCGTACCACTCTTCAGCTGGGTCCAAAGAGGTAATACCCGGGTAATAACCAGGTTTGGTTTGGTGGTCGCCCTCGTGGGCAAGAGGAGACCCGAGCCATCCCTCTGTCGCCATCAACGTCATTCCCATCACTGACGTTCCCACCAGCCAGGAGCAGCATTGGGCCTGCCCCAGACACAGCGACACTAATGTGACCCCGTGGCTCACTTTCCCCAACATCTCAAAGCCCCTCCACCATCTACAAAACACAAATACGGATTGTGACGAATGATTGGACGCAGCAACATCAAGGCTCAAGAAACTCAACACCAGCCAAGGCAGGCATTCGATTGGTTGCTGCCCTGCCATTGGGAATTATAACCCACATTATTATTAGTACAAGCTGTGAGATGAACAGCATGTGGGTGGCACAGTGGGTTAGCACTGCTGCCTCACAGCGCCAGGGACCCGGGTTCAGTTCCAGGCTCAAATGACTGTGTAGAGTCTGCATGTTCTCCCCGTGTCTGTGTGGGTTTCCTCCGGGTGCCCCGGTTTCCTCCCACAGTCCAAAGATGTGCTGGTTTGGTGCATTGGCTGTGCTAAATTGCCCCTTAGTGTCCAAGGATGTGCAGGTTAGATGGATTAGTCATGGGAAACGGGTGGGGTTACAGGCATAGGGCAGGGGAAAGGGCCTGGGTAAGATATTCTGTCAGAGGGTCAGTGCAGACCCGATGGGCCGAATGGCCTCTTGTGCACTGTGTGATTCTATGAGCTTGCCAAGATTATTCCCTCTCTCCCCTTCTTCAATACATCCCTTAAAGCTGGACTGAATAGGTAAGTAGTCACCTGCCCGAACATCACCTCATGTGGTTCAGCATCAAACGTTAGTGGGAAGCTTTTTCCCAGGTCGGAGGTGACGAACACAAGGGGTCACGGGTTCAAGGTGAGGGGGGCAAGGTTCAACACCGATGTCAGGGGGACGTATTTTACACAGAGGGTGATGGGGGCCTGGAATGCGCTGCCAAGCAAGGTGATTGAGGCGGACACGCTGGGATCGTTTAAGACTTATCGAGATAGCCACATGAACAGACTGGGAATAGAGGGATACAAACGAATGGTCTAGTTGGGCACATGAGCGGCGCAGGCTTGGAGGGCCGAAGGGCCTGTTCCTGTGCTGTGTTGTTCTTTGTTCTTTATTGGACAATGCTGTTGCGAGGCAGCATTTTGCTTTGTTACAGGCGCTATATAAATGCAAGTTATTGTTGTGCTAAGTAGGTGGAATGCAGCCATCCGATTATACGTTGATGCATTGGGGAAATTGGTGTGTGATGTTTCTAAAATGAATGACCTATGGATGTGAGACGTAGCATCAAGAAAGAGCTGTGACCATACGTGATCTGGTCTGAACTGAATGAAGATTAGACCAGCAATTATTGCAGGGAGTGAGCTCACAGCACGGCCCAGATAAACGTTTCCACAGCTCTGCGACCCGCTCTCTCATCATGGTTTGTTCCCTGTCACTCACCGCCTCCCCGAGAGGCCGTGGCTTTCCGGCATATCACCGGGAGATCGAAAACAACTGCGGCAAACCTGGTCAGGTTGGTATTGCAGGAGGTGACCTGATAAATCCTGATAAGCTGCAGGAGATACACTGGGGAGAAGACAGATGAATCATTGTTCCTCGGGTACTGCGCGAGGTCCTCGGACTCAAATTGGGAGTCAGAAAGGAATTATAAAGCAATAAAGTGAGAGAGAGCTGGCTCCTCTCTGGGCGAAGAGAGGTCCCAAAGCACCTGCCAATCAATGCAGTGCTTTTTGGAACCGCGGTTACTGTTGTAATGTAGTTTGTACAGGCCGTGTTTGTGTGGAGTCGAGTTCTGTTCCAGTATGGGGTCCAGAGAGAGCGCCGCCCTGCAGGGCGGGGTCCAGAGAGAGCGCCGCCCTGCAGGGCGAGGTCCAGAGAGAGCGCCGCCCTGCAGGGCGGGGTCCAGAGAGAGCGCCGCCCTGCAGGGCGGGGTCCAGAGAGAGCGCCGCCCTGCAGGGCGGGGTCCAGAGAGAGCGCCGCCCTGCAGGGCGGGGTCCAGAGAGAGCGCCGCCCTGCAGGGCGGGGTACAGAGAGAGCGCCGCCCTGCAGGGCGGGGTACAGAGAGAGCGCCGCCCTGCAGGGCGGGGTACAGAGAGAGCGCCGCCCTGCAGGGCGGGGTACAGAGAGAGCGCTGCCCTCCGGCACGGGACACCGGGGAAGTGCTGCTCTCCAGCGCGGGGTACAGAGAGAGCGCCGCCACTCCAGCGCGGGGTACTGAGGGAGCACTGCACTGTCTGAGGTTCCTAGTCCCTCGGATGAGAATCTAAACCCAGAGTCCCATGAACTACAGGCTAATGTTACAAGCTAATAGGCTGGAGGAAATAGATGTTCGGAGGGAGGATGTCCTGGCAGTTTTGAATAAACTGAAGGTCGATATGTCCCCTGGGCCTGATGAAATGTATCCTAGGATTCTTTGGGAGGCAAGGGATGAGATTGCAGAGCCTTTGGCTTTGATCTTTGGGTCCTCGCTGTCCACGGGGATGGTGCCAGAGGACTGGAGAGTGGCGAATGTTGTTCCTCTGTTTAAGAAAGGGAATAGAAATTACCCTGGTAATTATAGACCGGTTTGTCTTCGGTGGTTGGTAAATTGATGGAAAAGTTCCTTAGGGATGGGATTTACGACCATTTAGAAAGATGCGGATTAATCCGGGATAGTCAGCACGGATTCGTGAAGGGCAAGTCGTGCCTCACAAATTTGATTGAATTTTTTGAGGAGGTAACTAAGTGTGTTGATGAAGGTAGGGCAGTTGATGTCATATACATGGATTTTAGTAAGGCGTTTGATAAGGTCCCCCATGGTCGGCTTATGATGAAAGTAAGGAGGTGTGGGATAGAGGGAAAGTTGGCCGATTGGATAGGTAACTGGCTATCTGATCGAAGTAAGAATTTTAACATCACCAGGTTAAAGTCCAACAGGTTTATTTGGTAGCAAAAGCCACACAAGCTTTCGGAGCTGCAAGCCCCTTCTTCAGGTGAGTGGGAATTCTGTTCACAAACAGAGCATATAAAGACACAAACTCAATTTACATGAATAATGGTTGGAATGCGAATACTTACAACTAATCAAGTCTTTAAGAAACAAAACAACATGAGTGGAGAGAGCATCAAGACAGGCTGAAAAGATGTGTATTGTCTCCAGACAAGTCTTGTTTTGTTTCTTAAAGACTTGATTAGTTGTAAGTATTCGCATTCCAACCATTATTCATGTAAATTGAGTTTGTGTCTTTATATGCTCTGTTTGTGAACAGAATTCCCACTCACCTGAAGAAGGGGCTTGCAGCTCCGAAAGCTTGTGTGGCTTTTGCTACCAAATAAACCTGTTGGACTTTAACCTGGTGTTGTTAAACTTCTTACTGTGTTTACCCCAGTCCAACGCCGGCATCTCCACATCATATCTGATCGAAGACAGAGGGTGGTGGTGGATGGAAAATTTTTGGACTGGAGGCAGGTTGCTAGCGGAGTGCCACAGGGATCAGTGCTTGATCCTCTGCTCTTTGTGATTTTTATTAATGACTTAGAGGAGGGGGCTGAAGGGTGGATCAGTAAATTTGCTGATGACACCAAGATTGGTGGAGTAGTGGATGAGGTGGAGGGCTGTTGTAGGCTGCAAAGAGACATAGATAGGATGCAAAGCTGGGCTGAAAAATGGCAAATGGAGTTTAACCCTGATAAATGTGAGGTGATTCATTTTGGTAGGACTAATTTAAATGTGGATTACAGGGTCAAAGGTAGAGTTCTGAAGACTGTGGAGGAACAGAGATCTTGGGGTCCATATCCACAGATCTCTAAAGGTTGCCACTCAAGTGGATAGAGCTATGAAGAAGGCCTATAGTGTGTTAGCTTTTATTAACAGGGGGTTGGAGTTTAAGAGCCGTGGGGTTATGCTGCAACTGTACAGGACCTTGTTGAGACCACATTTGGAATATTGTGTGCAGTTCTGGTCACCTCACTATAAGAAGGATGTGGAAGCGATGGAAAGAGTGCAGAGGAGATTTACCAGGATGCTGCCTGGTTTGGAGGGTAGGTCTTATGAGGAAAGGTTGAGGGAGCTAGGGCTGTTCTCTCTGGAGCGGAGGAGGCTGAGGGGAGACTTAATAGAGGTTTATAAAATGATGAAGGGGATCGATAGAGTGAACGTTCAAAGACTATTTCCTCGGGTGGATGGAGCTATTACAAGGGGGCATAACTATAGGGTTCATGGTGGGAGATATAGGATGGATATCAGAGGTAGGTTCTTTTCGCAGAGAGTGGTTGGGGTGTGGAATGGACTGCCTGCAGTGATAGTGGAGTCAGACACTTTAGGAACATTTAAGCGGTTATTGGATAGGCACATGGAGCACACCAGGATGATAGGGAGTGGGATAGCTTGATCTTGGTTTCAGATGAAGGTCGGCACAACATCGTGGGCCGAAGGGCCTGTTCTGTGCTGTACTGTTCTATGTTCTAACTGTTGGGCGGATGGGGAGTATAATCCCATGGTGCTATTCCAAAGAAGAGGGGGGGATATCTGCCCAGTGTCCGATATTTATCCCTCAAACTGTGTCAGGTTAACAAACAGGTTGGCTGTTGATCAGTCCTGGTGTGTGTGGGAGTTTGCAGCGCACTGTCTGGCTGCTGTGTTTCCTGCAGTGATCAGACTGTGCCTGGCTGGCTGTGAACTAGACTGAGACTCCGATGGCCAGGCGGACCCTGTCTCAATGCAAGTCTTTCTTTATATTTAGGCACAGTGTGTAAAGCAGTGCTGCTATCTGACTTACGCTGTGACGTGTTTGCCCTCTACTCCAGACAGTGGGGGAGCATCTTTCGACTGGGGTCCCATTCACTCATGCTTAACCGTTTCAAGGCATCAAAGGCGAGCGAGTTGGACAGAGTTGTGAATGATAAACAATGTTTCCCCAGTGTGGGGTGGTTTAGTCTTGGCCGTTTGGTAATAACAGGGATCTAACAAAACGCTT
>NW_027594933.1:0-9854 GCF_964213995.1 Mustelus asterias | reverse complement strand
GAAGCTTTTTCCCAGGGTGGAAGAGTCAATTACTGGGGAGCGCAGATTTAAGGTGCGAGGGGCAAGGTTTAAAGGAGATGTATGAGGCAGATTTTTTACACAGAGAGTAGTGGGTGCCTGGAACTCGTTGCAGGGGGAGGTAATGGAAGCGGATCAGGTAGTGACTTTTAAGGGGCGTCTTGACAAATAAATGAATAGGATGGGAATAGAGGGATATGGTCCCCAGAAGGGTAGGGGGTTTTAGTTAAGTCGGGGAGCATGGTCGGTGCAGGCTTGGAGGGCTGAAGGGCCTGTTCCTGTGCTGTAATTTTCTTTGTTCTTTGTTCTAATATCACTTGTAGCAAGTCCCATCAAACACATCTTGAATGGATACAACATAGATTAGATAGAAAGTTCCTCCCAAATGTTCATATCAGATATGGTCCCCCTCACTGTATAACACTGGGGTACAGTACTGGTGGTCAGAGCACAACATTGGTATTTCCTGGACTAAAGTTCCCTTTGCACTGTTCCAATCTCTCCCAGCAGTTACAAAGTAAACATTAATACTCCAAATACAAATACAGCTCACAATGATGTTCTAATTACAACAGTAATTAAACTCCATCAAGTCAGGTGAACAAACCTATTACAGGTTGAATAAACTCGTCTGTGATTTTTGGTCAGGACATTGAGAGAGTTTTTACACTGTGACCTTGTCTGATCAGCTCAGTAAATCATCAGAAAGCTCTGGTGAAACACAGTTTAATATCCCAGCCTCCAGGGGCCATTGCCTCTGTCACTATCTAGAGGAGATACAGAATGTTAGTCATTTAGCACAATCCCACAGTGACAGTATTTACCCTTGTGGTAATATAATCAGGGCCTAGTTTTAAGGCTGATTAAATTGGATATCCTAAATTAAAGAATTAGGCATATTAAAATCAAACACAGTCAAACCTCGGCAGGCCAATTGTACAAATACACAAACATGTCTGGGCCTGACCCATCAAAGGTCGTTGCACTCTACTGATACTTAGCAGGAGATCATTGCACCCCATTGAAATGCACCGGCCTAGCCCAGATCGGGCCAGACTTTCTGTCACCGAGAGTTCCTGCAGTTACCTTATCTGACAACAGGTTACATGTAAGCAACAGCATGGAGATGGACACCTGGGGGCGGACCCTGGTGTCCTGTCAGGCAGACATCAAGAAACCCACTGGGTATTGGAACCCCCTCCTGGGACCTCATTGGCCGGAAGCCAGAGAAGTTTCTGGAAAGGCAAGCTGAGATACACCAGGAGCAAAGACTTGACGAGGGAGGCAACCTTGACCATTTGGAAGACTGACCAGAGAAGGAATGAAGGAAGAAGCTGCCATCGAGACTCACCTTCGTGTTGACGGACCAGAGGGACTCAGAGAATCAAGCCTGCAGTTTAACCAAACCATCTTTGCGGGTTGTATACTTGAATCTGGGGTATTTTCTTGTTTTATGTGGGTAATTTAAGGGTTAATAGTATTATTATTAATAAACTTATTGAACCTTTACTTGTGTTTGTCCTTTGTCCTTCTTGCAAATAAGGGCACCGGGGTAAAACCTTGGAGTAAGCAAACTGGTCGAAAGTATCTGAGAATTAACAGGTACAACATTTGGCACCCCAGATGACTTCGATAAGAAGTGATACGTTGCTCCGAAGTCGAACCTTCAACCCGGTATTCTCCAAGACTCCGTCTGAGCCTGAATTAAGAGGGCAAGTTGCGTGACGGCCAGTCTTATGTGAGTGAAGGACTAATACAGATTCGACCAGTAAATTGGGCCATAAACCCGGTGTCTGTAACACGAGGTGGACAAACTGCAGTTAAGAGTCAAGGGAATTTGGGTAAAATCTACAGGAAGGAATTTAGTGAAAACCAGACCCCTACCCCGATCCCTTACCTATACTCAAGTGACGAATCCTAAAAGGAAATCATTATGGCCAGTCATGCCAAATGGGAGAAAGTTCTCCGTTTATATTTGAACCATAAGTGGCCCAAATGGGTACAGTGGGGTGATGCCCCGATCCGGGATCCGAGAGAGAGAATTGTTGGAATCATGCCCATAAGGAAATGGGTAAAAGGGCTCCCAAGCTTAGGAAGGCAATTGCGATTGCTAGTTGTCTCGAACAGCTCCTTAGTAGAGAAGCGGAGATTATCCGAGTTAAACAGGACAGAGAGGCCCAGGTAACCCAACTAAAGCAGGGCTTAATGAGTGCTACTGCGCGCATACAACAATTGGAAGCGGAGGTAGACACACGAGAGGAAAGGAACCAAATCAATATGATACACGAGCCAATTCCAGGCTCAATGTGATAAAGCCCACCAAAAGGCACAGCGTGCTGTCCGTGAGAGAGAGGCTGTGCTGAAACAGGTAGAGGAAGTTAAACGTAAATGCAGTGACCTGCAGGCTGCAGTAAAAGTTTTGCACCAAGCAGGAAAAGTAAATACAGCCCGCGCAACAGGCCACTCCAAATGCCTGCGCGAGATTGAAGATTTAAAATCGCAACTAGAACATAGAACATAGAACATTACAGCGCAGAACAGGCCCTTCGGCCCACGATGTTGCACCGACCAGTTAAAAAAAAACTGTGACCCTCCAACCTAAACCAATTTCTTTTCGTCCATGAACCTATCTACGGATCTCTTAAACGCCCCCAAACTAGGCGCATTTACTACTGATGCTGGCAGGGCATTCCAATCCCTCACCACCCTCTGGGTAAAGAACCTACCCCTGACATCGGTTCTATAACTACCCCCCCTCAATTTAAAGCCATGCCCCCTCGTGCTGGATTTCTCCATCAGAGGAAAAAGGCTATCACTATCCACCCTATCTAAACCTCTAATCATCTTATATGTTTCAATAAGATCCCCTCTTAGCCGCCGCCTTTCCAGCGAAAACAATCCCAAATCCCTCAGCCTCTCCTCATAGGATCTCCCCTCCATACCAGGCAACATCCTGGTAAACCTCCTCTGCACCCTCTCCAAAGCCTCCACATCCTTCCTGTACTGTGGGGACCAGAACTGCACACAGTACTCCAAGTGCGGCCGCACCAGAGTTGTGTACAGTTGCAACATAACGCTACGACTCCTAAATTCAATCCCCCTACCAATAAACGCCAAGACACCATATGCCTTCTTAACAACCTTATCTACTTGATTCCCAACTTTCAGGGATCTATGCACACATACACCTAGATCCCTCTGCTCCTCCACACTATTCAAAGTCCTCCCGTTAGCCCTATACTCAACACATCTGTTATTCCTACCAAAGTGAATTACCTCACACTTCTCCGCATTAAACTCCATCCGCCACCTCTCGGCCCAACTTTGCAACCTGTCTAAGTCTTCCTGCAGACTACGACACCCTTCCTCACTGTCTACCACACCACCGACTTTGGTGTCATCAGCAAATTTGCTAATCCACCCAACTATACCCTCATCCAGATCATTAATAAATATTACAAACAGCAGTGGCCCCAAAACAGATCCCTGAGGTACACCACTTGTAACCGCACTCCATGATGAATATTTACTATCAACCACCACCCTCTGTTTCCTATCCGCTAGCCAATTCCTGATCCAATTTCCTAGATCACCCCCAATCCCATACATCTGCATTTTCTGCAGAAGCCTACCATGGTGAACCTTATCAAACGCCTTACTAAAATCCATATATACCACGTCCACTGCCTTGCCCCCATCCACCTCCTTGGTCACTTTCTCAAAAAACTCAATAAGGTTAGTAAGGCACGACCTACCTGCCACAAAACCATGCTGACTATCACCTATCAATTCATTACTCTCCAAATAACTATAAATCCTATCCCTTATAATTTTTTCCAACATCTTGCCGACAACAGAAGTGAGACTCACCGGTCTATAATTCCCGGGGAAGTCTCTGTTCCCCTTCTTAAACAATGGGACAACATTCGCTAACCTCCAATCTTCTGGTACTATACCAGAGGCCAACGACGACCTGAAGATCAGAGCCAGAGGCTCTGCAATCACTTCTCTTGCCTCCCAGAGAATCCTTGGATAAATCCCATCCGGACCAGGGGATTTATCTATTTTCAGACCCTCCAGAATATCCTGCACATCCTCCTTATCAACTGTAATACTGTCTATTCTACTCCCTTGCAACCCAGTGTCCTCCTCAGCTATATTCATGTCCCCTTGCGTGAACACCGAAGAGAAATATTGGTTCAATGCTTCACCAATCTCCTCCGGTTCCACACATAACTTCCCTCTGCCATCTATAACTGGCCCTAAACTTGCCCTAACCAACCTTCTGTTCTTGACATACCTATAGAACGCCTTAGGATTCTCTTTAACCCTATCCGCCAAAGTCTTCTCATGTCCCCTTTTAGCCCTTCTAAGCTCGCTCTTCAACTCCCTCTTAGCCAATCTAAAGCTTTCTAGTGCACTACCCGAGTGCTCACGTCTCATCCGAACATAAGCCTCCTTTTTCTTTTTAACCAACAAAGAAACTTTTTTGGTGCACCACGGTTCCCTAGCCCTACCAATTCCTCCTTGCCTGACAGGGACATACCTATCACAGACTCGCAGTAGCTGCTCCTTGAAAAAACTCCACATGTCGGACGTTCCCAGTCCCTGTAATCTCCTAGTCCAACCTATGTTTCCTAATTCTCTCCTAATAGCCTCATAATTACCCTTCCCCCAGCTAAAACCACTGGCCCGAGGTTCATGCCTATCCCTTTCCATCACTAAGGTGAACGTAACCGAATTGTGGTCACTATCACCAAAATGCACACCAACTTCCAAGTCTAGCACCTGGTCTGGCTCATTTCCCAGCACCAGATCCAATATAGCCTCACCTCTAGTTGGCCTGTCTACATACTGAGTCAAAAAACCTTCCTGCACGCTTTGAACAAAAACTGACCCCTCTAACGAGCTAGAGCTATAACAATTCCAGTCAATATTAGTCAAGTTAAAATCCCCCATAACAATTGCCCTATTACTTTCACTCCTAAGCAGGATTGACTCCGCAATCCTTTCCTCAACCTCTCTAGAACTTTTAGGAGGTCTATAAAAGACTCCCAACAGGGTGACCTCTCCTCTCCTATTTCTAATCTCCGCCCATACTACCTCAACAGATAAGTCCTCATCAAACCTCCTCTCTGACACTGTGATACAATCTCTGACCAATAATAACTAGCCATAAAAAGGGGTGTAATGGGTGCATACATCACCGAAACAGGGGATAGTGACCCAGGGGTAGAGTGGGGGGATTTAGAAGAGGATGCCTGCCATTATGCAACAGCTAGTGTCACTGCCGACTGGGGACCCCCACCTCCATTCCTGGTATGGAACCACCTAATCCGGCCACCAACCCGTAACACTCGGTCTCAGCCCCTCGTCCTATTCCCATCCCGAGAACTCCAGTCACTAATCTGGCTCCCGTACCGATGAATCCGGTCACCACCCAATGACAGGACGGACAGAACCACGATGTGACTTATGTAACTCCATACACCATGACACAGCTCACTGACATAGCTAAAGCGATTGGAGTATTTGAACCCTCCGAGGATTCACATGCTCTCTTTGACCAGGTCACCCAATTTCGAGTTTTAAACAGCCTAGACGAGGCAGAAGAGGTTAAACTTATTCTGTTATGTTTAAGTCCTGCCATCCGTTCCGCCCTACCCGAACCCCAGAACGTGGCCGGGGGAACCCTACCAGAAATGAAGGCAGCCGTTCTGGCCGCCATAGGCTACAATAGGGATGACCCGGTACAAGGCTTAAACAACTGCCAACAAAAGCGAGGGGAACACCTGACAGCCTATGCTGGTCATCTATGGAACCAATTTGTGGCGGTTTCAGCCAATTAAATCGAATCCAATTAAACGAACACCACCGGACCCTGACAGCACACGCCACCGAGGCGAGTCGGAAAGCCTGTGAGAATTTTGATCCCGATGATAATACACACACAGAAGCCTGGGCCATCTGCAAAATGACTCGCGTGTGGGAACGGGAAGTCAGACAAACAGATACCCCCAAGTCCACGAAGCACGGAAAGATGAACCCGATCCACACAGACCCAGCCCCGGTTTGTCAAAACGAAGGGGGAGGTGGAACAGGGGACTGGGAAACTCAGGGCACCCACCCCCACATACCCCTGCCAATCATCGATACAGAAAACCGCAGCCCCGCGCAGAACCCCGATATATTCCCAACCCCAGGTACAGGGAATAAGATAAAACCAACCCCAGATATCCACGCCCACAAGCACAGTGTTATAACTGTGGGCAACCCAACCATTTTGCCTGGGACTGTAGGGCACCACCAAATTTCAGGGGACCAGCAAACCCCGAACACCCATAGACCCCTGCTGATCGCCGACACAGGGAACCACAAGGCCGCACAGGACATAGGCCCAACCCCCGACACCGAGAACGATATAGAGCTGGGCACAGAGACCCACGCCCACAAGCACAGTGTTATACCTGTGGGCAACCCAACCATTTCGCCCTGGACTGTAGGGCACCATGCAACTACCCCACATGACCATCTCAGCAGTTCCCGGATGATGGACCCCGACCCATGCCCCTTGAAGGATCGGTCGGACAAGCCACTATAACCCCCACCCAGTATCCCCAGGACCACCACACGAATCCTCGGTTCCCGTCCCAATTTACAGGGCTTCAGGAATAAAACTCCGGCCAGGGGACCCCACGAAAAGGATGGGGCACCCGCAAACCTTACCACCTGTGGTGCCCCTGGTACCAGGACTCCCAGAACCGTTTGACCCGGCGCTCACTACCAGAGGTGGTAATGCAGTGGGTATCTGGCAGCCAAAGCCCGCCCAGATAGGTTCCCTCCACTAAGAAAGAATCAGGACATCACAGTCCAGATTGTAAATAGCTTTATCCGTCCACTCCACGCATCACCCAATTGAAAAGGGTTTCTCATCTGCCCACATTATACTGCGTCATAATCTTCCGACACACCACAGTTTGGGTGTGGGATGAAGAATCTAATGTTATAGAAATCATAGAATCATAGAAATCATAGAAACCCTACAGTACAGAAAGAGGCCATTCGGCCCATCGAGTCTGCACCGACCACAATCCCACCCAGACCCTCCTCCCATATCCCTACATATTTTACCCACTAATCCCTCTAACCTACGCATCTCAGGACTCTAAGGGGCAATTTTTTAACATGGCCAATCAACCTAACCCGCACATCTTTGGACTGTTATACTGAGCCATAGTCCTCCAACAACAAGGACACATGCCACATACCCAACATTTTATTTTCACGCTCTGCAAACACCTTACCCCACTCAACCCCATTAACACTGACTGCCGACCAACCCTTCGGATGACACTATTGGGCCTTTATTATTCATTTACTTATTTCTTTTTTTTTTATAGAAAGAGGGGAGTCATACGACATTCTAGTAAAGAAAAGGAAAAGAGAATCAGGTATTAAATAAGAATTAACAGGTGCTACCTTGATCTCCCCCAGAATGAACTACATACTTCTCTGCTATCTGGGACTCCTCGTCTCAGACCGAACCACAGACACCACATCAACCGAAGACCAGAAGATCAGCCTACGATACCCCGGTAATATGTGGTTCACCCCACCAGATGCAGGCAAATGTGAGGATGGCATCCTATGGGTACACCCCAATAAGAGTATCACCTATGGGTGTAATAACCAAAGAGTGGTGTACAGGAAAGATAATGGGAGCTCTGATTACTGCTCCCTAAGGACGACCCTCACTAGTGATTGGTGGGCGTACACTAACCATGGGTACATGGAGCGAGCCTGTCTAGCCCATGGCCCAGAAAAAGGGCTGGAATTAGGAAAGAAGTTAATTATACAGCTATATAAGACCCTGGTCAGACCACACTTGTGCTCAGTTCTGGTCACCTCATTACAGGAAGGATGTGGAAGCCATAGAAAGGGTGCAGAGGAGATTTACAAGGATGTTGCCTGGGTTGGGGAGCATGCCTTATGAGGATAGGCTGAGGGAGCTCGGCCTTTTCTCCTTGGAGAGACGAAGGATGAGGGGTGACCTGATAGAGGTGTATAAGATGTTGAGAGGTATTGATCGAGTGGATTCTCAGAGGCTTTTTCCCAGGGCTGAAATGGTTGCCACAAGAGGACACAGGTTTAAGGTGCTGGGGAGTAGGTACAGAGGAAATGTCAGGGGTAAGTTTTTCACTCAGAGGGTGGTGGGTGCGTGGAATGGGCTGCCAGCAACGGTGGTGGAGGCAGATTCGATAGGGTCTTTTAAGAGACTTTTAGATAAGTACATGGAACTTAGTAAGATAGAGGGTTATAGGTAAGCCTAGTAATCGCTAAGATAGGGACATGTTTGGCACAACTTTGTGGGCTGAAGGGCCCGTATTGTGCTGTAGTTTTCTATGTTTCTAAGTGCCCCGGTAAGGTTATTCAGAACGAGTATATATACTATGAAATTAAGAATGGGTTAAGGCCAACTGTTGGCACACCCATCCCCACTTGTCCCGAAACCACCCCAGGGCCCCAAAATGGGTTGATACTAAAACATACGGGGAAAATATTATTCGACAACACACACTATGAATTGGTACCAGTAGTGGTAGATTTAGCCGGGACACAATTACTAGACTGGTGTCCCTCCCCACTTAGAAAATTGTACCTCCACTTGACCCAGAGGCTGCTAAACCGAAAGACTGGGACACACGCGGGGGAAAGAGACCCCCAGGTCAAAGGGGCGCAAGAGGAGGGAAATCTTGAATGATCTGGCGACTGCATTTGGAGCGGGGGTATCCACCATTAATGCTCTGGATCTGGCTGATTTGGATAATAAGCTCAGAGTCCGAACCCGACAAGTTAAACAGACCTTGGACAGCTTACATGAAAATGCTCGGCAAGATGCCGAGGGAGATTTGGCTGAGAACAGTAGCCTTATGGTTACTGTACTAGAAGGACAAGCCCAAACTATTAATCAGATTGCCTGAGAGAGGGTGGAAGATGATGCCAGGCAACAGAACCGAACCCTATGTAGCATCTATGGGCAATCAATGGTCGAGCAGTTAAGAGAATCTCGACCAGGTGGCAGGGGAAAGTTCCGTCCTGGATCAGTGATGAACAGATTGAACACCTGTACCTGGGAAAAAGACACCCCAATGTCACTAACTGCCAAGTATGGCAACTGAGCAAGGTCTGGTCTAACGATAGTTGTAGAGGAACCCCGGGGATTGCACTAGGAATGGTGTTGGGGATCCCAGTAATATTAAAAGATACGGTCGGGTTGAGACTTTTTGAAGCTGAAAATATAGGGATCATTAAAGGATGGATGTGGATGGGATACCAGGGGACTCTACTGTATGTGGCTGAGAAAGGAGGGAAGCTCATATGCACCAGTCTGGTGAACTTGATTTTCCTGCAACCAAGAGTCAGCACAAGCCACCCTGTCTAATGCTTCTTCAAAAGCCCCACATGCTTTACCACACACCATCATCCTTTTAAAATCTGTTAGATCTTCTTATTTTTCTAAGACAGATGAGATTTCTCTGGTAAGAAATGAATACTCCCCTCCCCACCCTGGTTAGCGCTGGAACACTGCCTCCCCCCCCTCCACCCACCATCATTCCCCACCCTTAAACCTCACTCTTGACTCGAGTTCCCAACACTGTCCAGTTCGTGCTACCGTATAATATCTGAGATACAATCAGTATCTTGAACTGTGAAGCCTCCCATGACCAAATAGTTTACTGAGACTATTACCTCTGTAAAGTGCCTGAAAGCAGTGCTGATGGAACTTGCTGCCAATCAACTATAGGAGGATCTGGGCAGGAATGCAGGAAAAAACA
>NW_027594932.1:0-9857 GCF_964213995.1 Mustelus asterias | reverse complement strand
TCTCCTCCCCCCCTCTCTCCCCCTCTCTCTCCCCCCTCTCCCCCCCTCTCTCTCCCCCCTCTCTCTCCCCCCCTCTCTCCCCCCTCTCTCCCCCTCTCTCCCCCCTCTCTCTCCCCCTCTCTCTTCCCCTCTCTCTCACCCCTCTCCCTCCCCCCTCTCCCTCCCCCCTCTCCCTCCCCCCCTCTCCCTCCCCCCCTCTCCCTCCCCCCCTCTCTCTCCCCCCTCTCTCTCCCCCCTCTCTCTCCCCCCTCTCTCTCCCCCTCTCTCTCCCCCTCTCCCTCCCCCTCTCTCTCCCCCCCTCTCTCCCCCCTCTCCCTCCCCCCCTCTCTCTCCCCCCCTCTCTCCCCCCTCTCCCTCCCCCCCTCTCCCTCCCCCCCTCTCCCTCCCCCCTCTCTCTCTCCCCCTCCCCTCTCCCCCCCGCCTCTCCCCCTTGCCTCTCCCCCCCCCCCCCCCCCCCTCTCTCTTTCCTTTCCCCCCCACAGCTCTCAGTAGTGTCGAGGTGGTCGTGCAGTATGGTCTGGCCACCCCCGAAGGTTTGGCAGTCGATTGGATCGCCGGGAACATTTACTGGGTGGAAAGTAACTTGGATCAGATAGAGGTGGCAAGACTGGATGGCTCGATGCGTACCACACTCATCGCTGGAGACATTGAACACCCGCGCGCCATTGCGTTGGACCCCCGTGACGGGTGAGTCTCCGTGTGAACAGACAAAGCATACCGTTCATAGAGAAGGAAAGGAGAGGGTGCAGAATGTAGTGTTACAGTCACAGCTCGGGGTGTAGAGAAAGATCAACTTAATGCGAGGTCGGTCCATTCAAAAGTCTTGACGGCAGCAGCAGGGAAGAAGCTGTTCTTGAGTCGGTCGGTACGTGACCTCAGACTTTTGTACCTTTTTCCCCGACGGAAGAAGGTGGAAGAGAGAATGTCCGGGGTGCGTGGGGGGGGGGGGGGGGTCCTTGATTATGCCGGCTGACTTTCCCCCCCGAGGCAGCGGGAAGTGTAGACGGAGTCAATGGATGGGAGGCTGGTTTGCGTGATGGGACTGGGCTACATTCACAACCTTTTATAGTTTCTTGGAGTCAGAGATAGAAAGAGAGAGAGAGAGACAGAGAGAGAGAGAGACAGAGAGAGAGAGAGACAGAGAGAGACAGAGAGAGAGAGAGACAGAGAGAGAGAGAGACAGAGAGAGAGAGAGACAGAGAGAGAGAGAGACAGAGAGAGAGAGACAGAGAGACACAGAGAGAGAGACACAGAGAGAGAGACGGAGAGTCATAGAGGTTTACAGCATGGAAACAGGCCCTTCGGCCCAACTTGTCCATGCTGCCCCCCTTTTAAAAAAACCCTAAGTTAGTCCCAATTGCCCCCGTTTGGCCCATATCCCTCTATACCCATCGTACCCATGTAACTGTCTAAACGCTTTTTAAAAGACAAAATTGTACCCGCCTCTACTACTGCCTCTGGCAGCTCGTTCCAGACACTCACCACCCTCTGTGTGAAAACATTGCCCCTCCGGACCCTTCTGTATCTCTCCCCTCTCACCTTAAACCTACACCCTCTAGTTTTAGACTCCCCTACCTTTGGGGAAAAGATGTTGACTATCTAGCTGATCTGTGCCCCTCATTATTTTATAGACCTCTATAAGATCACCCCTCAGCCTCCTACGCTCCAGAGAAAAAAGTCCCAGTCTATCCAGCCTCTCCTTATAACTCAATCCATCAAGTCCCGGTAGCATCCTAGTAAATCTTTCCTGCACTCTTTCTAGTTTAATAATATCCTTTCTATAATAGGGTGACCAGAACTGGACGCAGTATTCCAAGTGTGGCCTTACCAATGTCTTGTACAACTTCAACAAGACGTCCCAACTCCTGTGTTCAATGTTCTGACCGATGAAACCAAGCATGCCGAATGCCTTCTTCACCACTCTGTCCACCTGCGACTCCACTTTCAAGGAGCTATGAACCCGATCTCTTTGCTCTGTAACTAGTCTTAGATTCCCCTACCTTTGGGGAAAAGATGTTGACTATCCAGCTGATCTGTGCCCCTCATTATTTTATAGACCTCTATAAGATCACCCCTCAGCCTCCTACGCTCCAGAGAAAAAAGTCCCAGTCTATCCAACCTCTCCTTATAACTCAAACCATCAAGTCCCGGGAGCATCCTAGTAAATCTTTTCTGCGCTCTTCCTAGTTTAATAATATCCTTTCTATAATAGGGTGACCCAGAACTGTACACAGTATTCCAAGTGTGGCCTTACCAATGTCTTGTACAACTTCAACAAGACGTCCCAACTCCTGTATTCAATGTTCTGACCGATGAAACCAAGCATGCCGAATGCCTTCTTCACCACTCTGTCCACCTGTGACTCCACTTTCAAGGAGCTACGAACCTGTACCCCTAGATCTCTTTGTTCTATATCTCTCAGTACTGGCATTGGAGGGGGTGCAGAGGAGATTCACTGGGTTGGTTCCGGAGTTGAGAGGGTTGGCTTATGAGGAGAGACTGAGTAGACTGGGGCTATACTCATTGGAATTCAGAAGAATGAGGGGGGGGATCTTATGGAAACATATAAGATGATGAAGGGAATGGATAAGATAGAAGCAGGGAGGTTGTTTCCACTGGCGGGTGAAACTAGAACTCGGGGGCATGGCCTCAAAATAAGGGGGAGGAGATTTAGGACTGAGTTGAGGAGGAACTTCTTCACACAAAGGGTTGTGAATCTGTGGGAATTCCCTGCCCAGTTGAGGCTCCCTCGTTGAATGTTCTTCAAGGCAAGGATAGATAGATTTTTGAAGGAATTAAGGGTTACGGTGAGCGGGCGGGTAAGTGGAGCTGAGTCCACGAAAAGATCAGCCGTGATCTTATTGAATGGCGGAGCAGGGCTCGAGGGGCCGGGATGGCCTACTCAAAGAAAGTTCCAGCACAGGAACAGGCGCTTCGGCCCTCCTGCGCTGACCATGCTGCCCGACTTAACTAAAACCCCCTCCCCTTCCGGGGACCGTATCCCTCTATTCCCATCCTATTCATGGATTTGTCAAGACGCTCCTTAAAACTCACTACCGTATCCGCTCCCACTCCCTCCCCCGGCAGCGAGTTCCAGGCACCCACCACCCTCTGTGTAAAAACTTGCCTCGTACATCTCCTTTAAACCTTGCCCCTTAAACCTGTGCCCCCCGAGTCATTGACTCTTCCACCCTGGGGGGAAAAAGCTTCTGACTATCCATTCTGTCCATGCCCCTCATAATCTTGTAGAATTCTATCAGGTCTCCCCCTCAACCTCCGTCGCTCCAGTGAGAACAAACCAAGTTTCTCCAACCTCTCCTCATAGCTAATGTCCTCCAGACCAGGACAACATCCTGGTGAATCTTTTCTGTAACCCTCTCCAAAGCCTCCACATCCTTCTGGTAGTGTGGCGACCAGAATTGAACACTATATTCCAAGTGCGGCCTAACTAAGGTTCTATAAAGCTGCAACATGACTTGCCCAATTTTTAAACTCCCCGGCCGATGAAGGCAAGCATGCCGTATGCCTTCTTGACTACCTTCTCCACCCTGCGTTGCCACTTTCAGTGACCTGTGTACCTGTACGCCCAGATCCCTCTGCCTATCAATACTCCTCCGGGTTCTGCCATTTAGAGCTCCGAGTTGTTCTGTTCTTATGGAACGTTCAGGTGAAAACTTGGGAGCCAGGGAGCAAGTGGTGGAAAATGGAATTGGGATGGAAGGGGCCAGCACAGACCCAGTGGGCCGAAGGGCCTCTCCCATTATTGTAAATCTTATGACTCACCCTTCCCATTCATGTTGTTCCCTTCTCACTCAACAGGATACTGTTCTGGACGGACTGGGATGCGAGCTTGCCTCGTATCGAGGCGGCCTCAATGAGTGGAGGTGGGAGAAGGACTATCCATCGGGAACTGGGTGCGGGTGGTTGGCCTAATGGATTGACTGTGGATTATCTGGAACGCCGGATTCTGTGGATTGATGCCAGGTAAGGCTCCGGGATCGATCCGGCGCCCCTCGCGCTCCCCAGTGTGGTCTAACCGAGGGATAGGGAGACGGGAACTGTGCACGGTGCTCCGAGTGTGGGTCTAACCGAGGGGATACGGAGATGGGAACTGTGCACGGTGCTCCGAGTGTGGGTCTAACCGAGGGGATACGGAGATGGGAACTGTGCACGGTGCTCCGAGTGTGGGTCTAACCGAGGGATAGGGAGACCGGAACTGTGCACGGTGCTCCGAGTGTGGGTCTAACCGAGGGGATAGGGAGACTGGAACTGTGCACGGTGCTCCGAGTGTGGGTCTAACCGAGGGGATAGGGAGACTGGAACTGTGCACGGTGCTCCGAGTGTGGGTCTAACCGAGGGGATAGGGAGACCGGAACTGTGCACGGTGCCCCGAGTGTGGGTCTAACCGAGGGGATAGGGAGACTGGAACTGTGCACGGTGCTCCGAGTGTGGGTCTAACCGAGGGGATAGGGAGACCGGAACTGTGCACGGTGCCCCGAGTGTGGGTCTAACCGGGTGGATTAGGAGACCGGAACTGCGGTCGGAATTGTTGTGTGATGGTTTTGAAATCTGGCCGCCTTGTGTTCGTCCTGTTGAGTCGGAGGTGAAAAGCTTCAGCGGTTCGTGCCTCTGGGCGCGATGAATTAGAATTCGGAGCTTCGTTATTTGCGATCGCAGCGGGGACCCCTCCTCCCACGTTCTGCCCCCTCTCCCACCCCCCCCCCCGCAGTGAGGGGTCGCTCTGTGTTGATGCAGTGATGGGGGGGAAGCGTTTCAGACGGGCAGCACCCTGTAATATATTAAAATTCCTGAGCGCCTGTTTGTCTCAACTTCACTCGAACGGACCAGAAAATGAGAGACTTGTTGTACGTGAAACCCCCTCCCAGACCCCTCTCTCTCTCTCTCTCTCTGTTGCTCCCCCCCTCTCTCGCTCTGTCACCCCCTCTCTCTCGTTCTGTCGCCCCCTCTCTCTCGCTCTGTCGCCCCCTCTCTCTCGCTCTGTCGCCCCCTCTCTCTCGCTCTGTCGCCCCCTCTCTCTCGCTCTGTCGCCCCCTCTCTCTCGCTCTGTCGCCCCCTCTCTCTCGCTCTGTCGCCCCCTCTCTCTCGCTCTGTCGCCCCCTCTCTCTCGCTCTGTCGCCCCCTCTCTCTCGCTCTGTCGCCCCCTCTCTCTCGCTCTGTCGCCCCCTCTCTCTCGCTCTGTCGCCCCCTCTCTCTCGCTCTGTCGCCCCCTCTCTCTCGCTCTGTCGCCCCCTCTCTCTCGCTCTGTCGCCCCCTCTCTCTCGCTCTGTCGCCCCCTCTCTCTCGCTCTGTCGCCCCCTCTCTCTCGCTCTGTCGCCCCCTCTCTCTCGCTCTGTCGCCCCCTCTCTCTCGCTCTGTCGCCCCCTCTCTCTCGCTCTGTCGCCCCCTCTCTCTCGCTCTGTCGCCCCCTCTCTCTCGCTCCCCCCATATTTGGACACTAAGGGACAATTTAGCATGGCCAATCCATCGAAGCTACACATCTTTGGGACACTAAGGGACAATTTAGCATGGCCAATCCACCCTAACCTACACATCGTTGGACACTAAGGGACTATTTAGCATGGCCAATCCATCGAACCTACACATCTTTGGGACACTAAGGGACAATTTAGCATGGCCAATCCCCCTAACCTACACATCTTTGGACACTAAGGGACAATTTAGCATGGCCAATCCACCCTAACCTCCACATCTTTGGGACACTAAGGGACAATTTAGCATGGCCAATCCACCCTAACCTCCACATCTTTGGACACTAAGGGACAATTTAGCATGGCCAATCCACCCTAACCTACACATCTTTGGACACGAAGGGACAATTTAGCATGGCCAATCCACCCTAACCTACACATCGTTGGACACTAAGGGACAATTTAGCACGGCCAATCCACCCTAACCTACACATCTTTGGACACTAAGGGACAATTTAGCATGGCCAATCCATCGAAGCTACACATCTTTGGGACACTAAGGGACAATTTAGCATGGCCAATCCACCCTAACCTACACATCGTTGGACACTAAGGGACTATTTAGCATGGCCAATCCATCGAACCTACACATCTTTGGGACACTAAGGGACAATTTAGCATGGCCAATCCCCCTAACCTACACATCTTTGGACACTAAGGGACAATTTAGCATGGCCAATCCACCCTAACCTCCACATCTTTGGGACACTAAGGGACAATTTAGCATGGCCAATCCACCCTAACCTCCACATCTTTGGACACTAAGGGACAATTTAGCATGGCCAATCCACCCTAACCTACACATCTTTGGACACGAAGGGACAATTTAGCATGGCCAATCCACCCTAACCTACACATCGTTGGACACTAAGGGACAATTTAGCACGGCCAATCCACCCTAACCTACACATCTTTGGACACTAAGGGACAATTTAGCATGGCCAATCCATCGAAGCTACACATCTTTGGGACACTAAGGGACAATTTAGCATGGCCAATCCACCCTAACCTACACATCGTTGGACACTAAGGGACAATTTAGCACGGCCAATCCACCCGAACCTACACATCTTTGGACACTAAGGGACAATTTAGCATGGCCAATCCATCGAAGCTACACATCTTTGGGACACTAAGGGACAATTTAGCATGGCCAATCCACCCTAACCTACACATCTTTGGACACTAAGGGACAATTTAGCATGGCCAATCCCCCTAACCTACACATCTTTGGACACTAAGGGACAATTTAGCATGGCCAATCCACCCTAACCTACACATCTTTGGGACACTAAGGGACAATTTAGCATGGCCAATCCACCCTAACCTACACATCTTTGGACACTAAGGGACAATTTAGCATGGCCAATCCACCTAACCTACACATCTTTGGACACTAAGGGACAATTTAGCATGGCCAATCCACCCTAACCTACACATCTTTGGGACACTAAGGGACAATTTAGCATGGCCAATCCACCCTAACCTACACATCTTTGGACACTAAGGGACAATTTAGCACGGCCAATCCACCCTAACCTACACATCTTTGGACACTAAGGGACAATTTAGCATGGCCAATCCACCCTAACCCACACATCTTTGGACACTAAGGGACAATTTATCACGGCCAATCCACCCTAACCTACACATCTTTGGACACTAAGGGACAATTTCGCATGGACAATCCACCCAAACCTACACATCTTTGGGACACTAAGGGACAATTTCGCATGGACAATCCACCCAAACCTACACATCTTTGGGACACTAAGGGACAATTTCGCATGGACAATCCATCGAAGCGACACATCTTTGGGACTGTGGATTTGACGGACCCTCTGTCCCCTCCCGCAGGTCCGACGCCATCTATTCCGCCCTCTACGACGGCAGCCGGCTGATCGAGGTCCTGCGGGGACACGAGTACCTGTCGCACCCCTTCGCCGTCACCCTGTACGGGGGGGAGGTCTATTGGACGGACTGGCGGACGAACACCCTGGCCAAGGCTAACAAGTGGACGGGCCACAACGTGACGGTGGTGCAGCGGACCAACACGCAGCCCTTTGACCTGCAGGTGTACCACCCATCCCGCCAACCCCAAGGTGAGACCGCTTCTCCCTCCCTGGCCCCACCGTGGAGGGTCCGAGGCTGGGACTCTCTCTCTCTCTCTCTGACTTTGGTCTGATTTATTGTTGTCACGTGTATCGGGATACGGTGAAAAGTATCGTTTCTTGCGCGCTGTACAGACAAAGCATACCGTTCATAGAGAAGGAAAGGAGGGGGTGCAGAATGTAGTGTTACAGTCACAGCTCGGGGTGTAGAGAAAGATCAACTTAATGCGAGGTCGTTCCATTCAAAAGTCTTGACGGCAGCAGCAGGGAAGAAGCTGTTCTTGAGTCGGTCGGTACGTGACCTCAGACTTTTGTACCTTTTTCCCCCCGACGGAAGAAGGTGGAAGAGAGAATGTCCCGGGTGCGTTGGGGGAGGGTCCTTGATTATGCCGGCTGCTTTTCCCCCCCCGAGGCAGCGGGAAGTGTAGACGGAGTCAATGGATGGGAGGCTGGTTTGCGTGATGGGACTGGGCTACATTCACACACACACAAACCCTTTGTAGTTCCTTGCGGTCTTGGGCAGAGCAGGAGCCCCAGACCGAGCTGTGATACACCCGGGAAGGATGCTTTCTATGGGGCGTCTGTAAAAGTTGGTGAGAGTCGTAGCGGACATGCCGAATTTCCTTAGTCTCCTGAGAAAGTAGAGGCGTTGGTGGGGCTTTCTTAACTATAGTGTCGGCGTGGGGGGGACCAGGACAGGTTGTTGGTGATCTGGACACCTAGAAACTTGACGCTCTCTCGACCCTTTCTACTTCGTCCGCGTTGATGTAGACAGGGGCATAGAACATAGAACAGTACAGCTCAGAACAGGCCCTTCGGCCCACGATGTTGTGCCGGGCTTTATCTGAAACCAAGATCAAGCTATCCCACTCCCTATCATCCTGGTGTGCTCCATGTGCCTATCCAATAACCGCTTAAATGTTCCTAAAGTGTCTGACTCCACTATCACTGCAGGCAGTCCATTCCACACCCCAACCACTCTCTGCGTGAAGAACCTACCTCTGATATCCTTCCTATATCTCCCACCACGAACCCTATAGTTATGCCCCCTTGTAATAGCTCCATCCACCCGAGGAAATAGTCTTTGAACGTTCACTCGATCTATCCCCCTCACCATCTTATAAACCTCTATCAAGTCTCCCCTCAACCTCCTCCTCTCCAAATGTTCTCCTTTACGCTTCCTGGAGTCGATGACAATCTCCTTGGTTTTGTTGACATTGAGGGAGAGATTATTGTTGCCGCACCAGTTCACCAGATTCTCTATCTCATTCCCGTACTCTGTCTCGTCATTGTTTGAGATCCGACCCACTTACGGTGGGGTCGTCAGCAAACTCGAGAATGGAGTTGGAGGGGAATTTGGCCGCACGGTCAGAGGCGGAGAAGGCGGGAGCTGGGTTCGATCCCAGCACAGCGGCTGGTGGGATCCACAGTTGATGATTAAAATTGGCGAATGGAGAGCGGGTCTCGGTGAGCGTGACCCGGAAACTGTTTTGCGTTGACCTTAGCTCCGTCTTTAGCCCTGCCCATCATATTCCAATCCCTGCAGTGCGGGCGGAGGACATTCGGCCCATCAGCTCTGCCCCGACAGGAATCCCACCCATGTCCTATCCTCGTAACCCTGCATATTTACTCCACGAATCCACCTAACCTACACATCTTTGGACACTAAGGGACAATTTAGCATGGCCAATCCACCTAACCTGCACATCTTTGGACACTAAGGGACAATTTAGCATGGCCAATCCACCTAACCTGCACATCTTTGGACACTAAGGGACAATTTAGCATGGCCAATCCACCCTAACCTACACATCTTTGGACACTAAGGGGCAATTTAGCATGGCCAATCCACCCTAACCTACACATCTTTGGACACTAAGGGACAATTTAGCTTGGCCAATCCACCCTAACCTACATATCTTTGGACACTAAGGGACAATTTAGCATGGCCAATCCACCCTAACCTACACATCTTTGGACACTAAGGGACAATTTAGCATGGCCAATCCACCCTAACCTGCACATCTTTGGGACACTAAGGGACAATTTAGCATGGCCAATCCACCCTAACCTACACATCTTTGGGACACTAAGGGACAATTTAGCATGGCCAATCCACCCTAACCTACACATCTTTGGGACACTAAGGGACAATTTAGCATGGCCAATCCACCTAACCTACACATCTTTGGACACTAAGGGACAATTTAGCATGGCCAATCCACCCTAACCTACACATCTTTGGGACACTAAGGGA
>NW_027594931.1:0-9915 GCF_964213995.1 Mustelus asterias | reverse complement strand
ATGTATGTTACTGTTGGGGTTAGGGTTGGGCTGTTCTACCTGTTACTGTTGGGGTTAGGGTTGGGTTGTTCTACCTGTAATATAGTTCTTATGGTACATCCCAGTCGGGCTCCGCCTCCTGGGAGAGGTATAAAGGTCACTGCTCTGTCTGGGACCCTTTAGTCTGGGATTGTGTATTATATATGGTAGCTCTATTGTAGTAGTCAATAAAAGCCTTTATTTCCTCGAGCATCTCTAGCCTCGTGAGTTATATCGCGCGTCACCGAGTATCTGAATTTCTGACCGTGAAGGATGTAGTATTTTGTTAGTGCCTGCCTACCTGGAAATTACCGTTATATTCATCAAACAATGCTTTGAACTTCTTTTGAGGATCAGGGATTGGCTTGAATACAATTTCCAACACTTTGTACCTAAGCAACATTAAACACATTAATTAAACCCACATAAGCTTTACATTTTCTTGCATATAAACACAGAAGAACATTTTGGGTTGCTTTGTGTGACAGTGAAAAATGTGTGGGTCGGAATTTTACCGTCACGCCTGCTATGGGAATCGGAGCGGGTGAGGGGTGGACCATGGAAAGGTCCATTGACCTCAGGCAGGATTTTCCGGTTTCGGGACGAGCGGGGCTGTAAAATCCCGCCCGTGATATCAGGCCAGTGGCTTGGTACAGGTCTGTCCTCATTACTATCTCCATTGAAATCAATGGGAAAGCTGTAAAATGAACTGCAATTCATTATCACCCATTTTACACTATCACGCAAAATCAAAATCTAACTTTTGCATTAAAATAAATCTTATATGCAGGGGCGGCACGGTGGCACAGTGTTTGGCACTGCTGCCTCACAGCGCCAGGGACCCAGGTCCAATTCAAAAACAAAAAAATGCTGGACAATCTCAGCAGGCCTGACAACATCTGCGGAGAGAGAGTAGAGCCAACATTTTGAATCGAGATGACCCTTCGTCAGAGCAAATCGCGGCTTGGGTTACTGTCTGTGCAGAGTCGGCACATTCTCCCTGTATCTGCGTGGGTTTCCTCCGGGTGCTCCAGTTTCCTCCCACAGTCCAAAGATGTGCTGGTTAGGTGCATTGGCCAAGCTAAATTCTCCCTCAGTGTACCCGAACAGGCGCCGGAGTGTGGCGACTCGGGGATTTTCACAATAACTTCATTGCAGCGTTAATGTAAGTCTACTTGTGACTAATAAATAAACTTTAATTTTTGGCATTGAATCATATAATCCCTACAGTGCAGAAGGAGGCCATTCAGCCCATTGAGTCTGCACCGACCACAATCCCATTCAGGCCCTATACCCGTAACCCCACGTATTTACTTTGCTAGTCCCACTGACACGAAGGGCAAATTTATCATGGCCAATCAACCTAACCCACGCATCTTTGGATGTGGGAGGAAACTGGAGCATCTGGAGGAAACTCACACAGACACGGGGAGAAAGTGCAAACTCCACACAGACAGTGACCCAAGGTGGAATTGAACCCAGGTCCCTGGCACTGTGAGACAGCAGTGCTAACCACTGTGCCATATGTAGTGGCTTAGTTCAGACTTTTTTGCACTGTCAGAATTGGTCTGTGACCCTTGTGGAATGGGCTGCCAGACTGTCACACTTGGCAGCAGGGCAATGATCCCTTCCACAAACTGCACACATGAAGATGTTGGCTGTGCTCAAGAGTGATGCCTGGCCGTGCAGTGATCTACAGACATCCATTGTCTGGTTCATGGTCACTTAGAAACTGTAAGCGGACACAAATTTCTATGATTCCTTAGATAAATATTTCTCAGAATAAAATCAAATAAATGAAACAGGACAAAGCAGCACCCAGGCACAAAGTGTGAACAGACAAGCAGGTATTTTAAAACGCAGAAACAAGGCTAACAAAAGGACTCAGGAACTCACATTAGCATTTAAATAAATTGGCTCCAAGGATATCAGGAAGCCCTTATCAAACACTTCAGAAGGTCTCTGAGACCTGGAAGACTTCCTGATATCCAATTAAACACCTATTGTATAAGAAACTCCAGAGATCTCAAAAAATTATCACCTCCCTAGACTGGGCAATCACCAGACTTAACACATCAACTCCGCACCTAAAAACCCATTAAGCAGGATGACCATATCAGAATACTGTAAACAAAACATTAACATTTGAATCATACAAAGTGTCAAAGTTTGAGTATAACTGTAGCCCATTGCGGCAGGCCTTCAGAGTACCTTTGGGACTGTTATTGTATGTGTGTCCTGATTGTACCTCCGTCGACGTAAAAGCAATAAAGCTGTGCCATTGTTGAACCTGACTCTGGGTCTGTAGTGGTCGTATTCGCCCACTCGCACTAACAAAAATGAAACAAGTCAACCTATTTGGAAGAGAAGGTGATGGCAGAGAGAAAGAAAACTACTGGGGAATTATACAGGAGCCAAGCCTGTCCCACCATTCGATGAGATTATTGCTGAGCTATATACTCATTCCATCCTGCATGGGCTTGGCTAAGGAATGGATTTCAGATTCAAAGTTATTAATTCATTACAATAATAGAAATAGAACAGTTTGTGATGCGATTAGGCAAGAATTAGGGGGCATAAGTTGGGAACAGAAACTGTCAGAGAAAGGAACTAATGAAAAGTGGAACTTTTTCAAGGAACAAATACTGGGTGTCCTTGATAGGTATGTCCCTGTCAGGCAGGGAGGAAATGGCCGAGTGAGGGAACCATGGTTCACGAAAGAGGTGGAATGTCTTGTGAAAAGGAAGAGGGAAGCTTATGTAGGGATGAGGAAACAAGGTTCAGATGGCTCGATTGAGGGTTACAAGTTAGCAAGGAATGAGCTGAAAAAGGGGCTTAGGAGAGCTATGAGGGGACATGAGAAGTCCTTGGTGGGTCGGATCAAGGAAAACCCCAAGGCGTTTTACTCTTATGTGAGGAATAAAAGAATGACCAGGGTGAGGTTAGGGCTGGTCAAGGACAGTAGTGGGAACTTGTGTATGGAATCAGTAAAGATAGGCGAGGTGATGAATGAATACTTTTCTTCAGTGTTCACCAAGGAGAGGGGCCATGTTTTTGAGGAAGAGAAGGTGTTACAGGCTAATAGGCTGGAGGAAATAGATGTTCGGAGGGAGGATGTCCTGGCAGTTTTGAATGAACTGAAGGTCGATAAGTCCCCTGGGCCTGATGAAATATATCCTAGGATTCTTTGGGAGGCAAGGGATGAGATTGCAGAGCCTTTGGCTTTGATCTTTGGGTCCTCACTGTCCACGGGGATGGTGCCAGAGGACTGGAGAATGGCGAATGTTGTTCCTCTGTTTAAGAAAGGGAATAGAAATGACCCTGGTAATTATAGACCGGTTAGTCTTACTTCGGTGGTTGGTAAATTGATGGAAAAGGTCCTTAGAGATGGGATTTACGACCATTTAGAAAGATGCGGATTAATCCAGGATAGTCAGCACAGATTCGTGAAGGGCAAGTCGTGCCTCACGAATTTGATAGAATTTTTTGAGGAGGTAACTAAGTGTGTTGATGAAGGTAGGGCAGTTGATGTCATATACATGGATTTTAGTAAGGCGTTTGATAAGGTCCCCCATGGTCGGCTTATGATGAAAGTGAGGAGGTGTGGGATAGAGGGAAAGTTGGCCGATTGGATAGGTAACTGGCTGTCTGATCGAAGACAGAGGGTGGTGGTGGATGGAAAATTTTCGGATTGGAGGCAGGTTGCTAGCGGAGTGCCGCAGGGATCAGTGCATGGTCCTCTGCTCTTTGTGATTTTTATTAATGACTTAGAGGAGGGGGCTGAAGGGTGGATCAGTAAATTTGCTGATGACACCAAGATTGGTGGAGTAGTGGATGAGGTGGAGGGCTGTTGTAGGCTGCAAAGAGACATAGATAGGATGCAAAGCTGGGCTGAAAAATGGCAAATGGAGTTTAACCCTGATAAATGTGAGGTGATTCATTTTGGTAGGACTAATTTAAATGTGGATTACAGGGTCAAAGGTAGGGTTCTGAAGACTGTGGAGGAACAGAGAGATCTTGGGGTCCATATCCACAGATCTCTAAAGGTTGCCACTCAAGTGGATAGAGCTGTGAAGAAGGCCTATAGTGTGTTAGCTTTTATTTACAGGGGGTTGGAGTTTAAGAGCCGTGGGGTTATGCTGCAACTGTACAGGACCTTGGTGAGACCACATTTGGAATATTGTGTGCAGTTCTGGTCACCTCACTATAAGAAGGATGTGGAAGCGCTGGAAAGAGTGCAGAGGAAATTTACCAGGATGCTGCCTGGTTTGGAGGGTAGGTCTTATGAGGAAAGGTTGAGGGAGCTAGGGCTGTTCTCTCTGGAGCGGAGGAGGCGAAGAAGAGACTTAATAGAGGTTTATAAAATGATGAAGGGGATAGATAGAGTGAACGTTCAAAGACTATTTCCTCGGGTGGATGGAGCTATTACAAGGGGGCATAACTATAGGGTTTGTGGTGGGAGATATAGGAAGGATATCAGAGGTAGGTTCTTTACACAGAGAGTGGTTGGGGTGTGGAATGGACTGCCTGCAGTGATAGTGGAGTCAGACACTTTAGGAACATTTAAGCGGTTATTGGATAGGCACATGGAGCGCACCAGGATGATAGGGAGTGGGATAGCTTGATCTTGGTTTCAGATAAAGCTCGGCACAACATCGTGGGCCGAAGGGCCTGTTCTGTGCTGTACTGTTCTATGTTCTATGTTCTAGTTTGTCACAACAAACTGATTGAAGCCAGATGGGTATTCCAAGTGGGAATGTAAGACAGTGTGGGAATACATCAACCAACCAACAGATGATAGAGGCATAGAATCCCTGCAGTGCAGAAGGAGGCCATTTGGCCCATCGAGTCTGCACCGACCACAATCCCACCCAGGCCCTATCCCCGTAACCCCACGTATTTACCCTGCTAGTCCCACTGACATTAAGGGGAAATTTAACATGGCCAATCCACCTGTCCCCGCACCTCTTTGGACTGTGGGAGGAAAGCGGAGCACCCGGAGGAAACCCACGCGGACACAGGGAGAACGTGCAAACTCCACACAGTCAGTCATCCAAGACCAGAATTGAATCTGGGCCCCTTGCGCTGTGAGGCAGCAATGCTAACCACTGTGCCGATCTTGCAACCAATTAACCAAGCACATATTGAAGATACTGTCTGTGAGTTATTCATAACTGTTTTGTATCTAAACCCAAGTGCCGCACAGGAGGACTCAAGAAGGAAGACAGAAGCTATGTGCCAATGCTGAGTGCGCCAGAAAGAAGAAAATAAATCTTAAATGTGAGTTAAAGAAAGAAATACATAGAATCATAGAAACCCTACCGTGTATAAGGAGGGCATTCAGCCCATTGAACCTGCATTGACAACAATCCCATCCAGGCCCTATTCCCGTAACCCCATGTATTTACCCTGCTTAATCCCTCTGACACTAAGGGGCAATTTGGCATGGCCAATCCACCTAACCCGCACATCTTAAAGATCAATCTCACGTAACCTCTAATCATCTTGAATTCACCACTGAGAAGTAACTGTCTCATTTCATTTCTATCTGTACACTCATCACTGGGAAGAGTCCCGGTGCAGCAGCCAGGAAGATTTCGGTTAAAGTTCATGGCGTGTGTCCTGCGGGATTCCTTGGTCCCACCACTGTCATGGGAATTCCTATTGGCTTATAATAACGACATGACTTATTATTCTTTGAAGTTCACAACCCTCATAATCTTGAACTGTCTCAATCATTCTGTGTTTTCCCTATAATCAAAACAAAATCATGATTACAATGGGAAATCTTGGACCTGAAGACCACTATTTTGGACCAGACCACTATTTTGGAGAATGGCGTGGTGGTTAGCGCTGCTGCCTCACAGCACCAGGGACCCTGATTCAATTCTGGCCTTGGGTCACTGTCTGTGTGGAGTTTGCACGTTCTCCCCGTGTCTGTGTGGGTTTTCTCCGGGTGCTCCCGTTTCCTCCCACAGTCCAAAGATGTGCAGGTTAGGTGGATTGGCCATGCTACATTGCTCCTTAGTGTCAGGCGAACTAGCAGGGCAAATGTGAGGGGTTATGGGAATCGGGCCTGGTTGGGATTGTGGTCAGTGCAGACTCGATGGGCCAAATGGCTTCCTTTTCTACTGTAGGGATTCGATGAATATTCATCTCACATGGAGAATCCCACCACCACGAATGGCTAGAGAAATCCGGCCCACATCTAAGTGACATCCAGTCATCTCAGTTTGACCATGGGGGGGTAACTGTCTGGCGTAATTGAAACTTTTGTTTAAAATTCTCAATAAATGTGTTGGATTTAGTGCGTGTTTGTGTCAAGCATAATTCTTGACCTCCAAAACATAAAGGTAACAATAAGGACAAATAATTCTGACCACCTTAAGAAGTAAATGGTAAGACAAGAATGTGCAAGAAACTTAATAGAGATACAGAGAGTAAAATAAGGGAGAAAGGTCAGCGGTTATATTTCCAAGTGTGATTTACCAGAATACTAGTGAGCACCGGCAACCTGAACCTCCGCAGAGAAATAGCACAAGCTTCCAGTTGAACAGTTTCTCAGAGAGTTCTAGTTTTAAAGTTTATTTATTAGTGTCACAAGTAGGCTTACATTAACACTGCAATGAAGTTACTGTGAAAATCCCCTCGTCGCCATACTCCGGTGCCTGTTTGGGTGCACTGAGGGAGAATTTAGCACAGCCAATGCACCTAACCAACACGCCTTTCAGACTGTGAGAGAAAACCGGAGCACCCGGAGGAAACCCACGCAAACACAGGGAGAATGTGCAGACTCTGCACAGACAGTGACCCAAGCTGGGAATTGAACCTGGGTCCCTGGCACTGTGAGGCAGCAGTGCTAACCATTGTGCCACCGTGCTGGTCTCACATCAAGCCTGTGGCGGGAGATTGGGAGAATCCCTGATGAATTTCAATAGTCCTGACTTTTCGGCAGAGAGCTGAAACCCTTTGGAGCTGAACTCTGATGCCAGTCGGTGACATCAGGACAGGCGCTGAGCGAATCCTGATACTGATTAGAACTCAATAAAACCTCTGGAAAGAGTCTTACCTTGTGAATGTAAACAGTAGAAGCAGCACTATCATCATTGTGACTATGGGCAGTATAAGCAACACCAAATATTCACGAGACAAATTGCTACGTTCTGTAAATAAACAAGTCCATTATTATAGATCACAAATAACATTTATTGTTTCAATACATGTGAAAGTTGATTGAAAAGGAGTTGCAATGTGATACATAGGGCAGGATTTTCCAACCCTTCCCTCTGGTGGAATTTTCCGTTCCTGCCACACGTGACACCCCATGGCATATTCCCCAGCGGTGGAATGGGCGTGCCAATACAAAATGCCATAGAGACCCTCTGGCGGCCAGTGTTAGGCTAACTTCCATCACCAGAGAGCATGCAGTGGGGGGGGGGGGGGGGGGGGGGTGGACCTGGAAAATCCCACCCATAGAAAAATGTTTGTGCATGGACACATTCAAAGATCTTAACTGATAACACCTTGACCTCCAACACAGATAGGGCAAGGAAGCAGGTCCCAAAATCCATTGCCAGAACAGGGATCAAACCCCTCTTCCTCCCCAGGAAGTGCACGTTTACTGTGCATCTTGTATTCTGGAGCTGTGGACAGTGCTGGTCAAGGCTCCAGTTTCTTTCCAGCACATGGCTGACCAGGAATCTCGCCCACGCTCAGTGCCTGCCATTGGCGTGTATTGAAAGGATGTTCGAGTGCCTTCTTTGGCCATCAAGTTCTGGACTGGGTCTTGGAACCCAGAGCTACAGGGAGGGACAGTAATCACCACACCACAAGGCCTTCGCATTCAATGATATGACCACAGAGATTAGATTGCAGTCTCATTAGGTGTATGCAGTCTGCATGTGCTGCACTGGGATCATACACTAACTCTGTGCAGTCACATTTCCAGACCTGGTTTAATTAAAATATTCATATGTGAGACAAATAAAAGAATTAAGACATTCCACAATGCTTTCCAACCCAGGAGTGCTTAGTCACTGTAGTAATGGAGGAAATGTGGCAACTCAATTTTACACAGAAATCTTCCACCAATAGCATCGTCATAATAACCACATAATCTGATTTGTGATGCCGATTGGGAGATTCCAGGATACCACGGTTAACTCCCTTGCTTTCATAGAAACCATAGAAATCTCCACAGTTTAGAAGGAGTCTGCACTGACCACAAACCCACCCAGGTCCTATCCCCGTCACCTCACATATTTACCCTGCTAATCTCCCTGACACTAAGGGGCAATTTTATCTTGGCCAATCGACCTAACCCCCACATTTTTGGACTGTGGGAGGAAGCCGGAGCACCCGGAGGAAACCCACGAGGACACGGGGAGAATGTGCAAACTCCACACAGACAGTGACCCAAGCCGGGAATTGAACCCGGGCCCCTGGTGCTGTGAGGCAGCAGTGCGAACCACCCTTTGTTTTGAAATAATGCCTTTGAATCCTTTCTATCCACTTGAGAGAGCAGACAGGGTTTGACATCTCATCCAAACAATGACACCTCCTGCAGTGTAGCACTTCCTCAGCTGGAATATCAACCTAGATTTTTGTGTGCTCAAATCCCTGGATTGGGAGCAGTGCCGGATTTAGACTTGGTGAGGCCGTAAGCTATACAAAGCTTGGAGGCCCCTTGTTAAAAAGTTACACCAAAAGGTCTCACAAAGGTGCGTACCAAAACAGGACCTTGGGTCGCCACAAAAAAATTGAAAACATAATTATGCCTTTTAATTAATTAATAGCAAGGTATTTAAAGTGAAAAATACAAATTATTTTCAAATGATTGCATTTACTGATTACATATTTATCATTTTGCCATTTTAAAACTACACATAAAAATTTGCTACACAAGCCATTTCAAAAACTACAGAACACATAAAAAGCCACGTGTAATTTTAAAACACCTCAAAAAAAATTCTGAAATTTTGTGTGGCCCCTGCAGATTGTGAGGCCCTAAGCTGTAGCTTGTTTAGCTTATGCCTAAATGTCGGGATATGGGGGTAGGGCCTGGGTGGGATTGTGGTCGGTGCAGACTCGATGGGCCGAATGGCCTCTTTCTGTACTGTAGGGTTTCTATGATTCTATAAATCCAGCACTGATTTGGAGCCAAATGCAGAAGCTTTTCACTCTGATACAAGACTGATGTTCCCTGACCTGCTGAGAGTTGTCAGTATTTGCTGTTGTTAATTTAAATTTCCAGCTGTATTTTGTTTTTCTTTGCGTATGCAGATAGACATATCTGACTATGTGGATAGAGGAAGGATGTCCATGCTATAGAGGGATTACAGCAAAGGTTAACCAGGCTGATTTCTGGGATATCATGTGAGGAGAGACTAAGTCAGTTGGGATTATATTCATTGGAGTTTAGAAGAGTGAGAGGGGATTTCATAGAAACTTATAAAATTCTAACAGGGTCATAGAGGGTAGATTCAGAAAGAATGTTCCCAATGGTGGGGGGAGTCCAGAACTAGGGATCATAGATTGTGGATAAGGGGCAAGCCATTTAGAACTGAGATGAGGAGAAATTTCTTCATCCAGAGGGTGCTGAATATGGGAATTTCACAGTAACTTCATTGCAGTGTTAATGTAAGCCTTACTTGTGACTAATAAATAAACTTTAAAAAAAAGAATCCACTGTCACAGAAAGTAGTTGAGACCAAAATGTTATCTGATTTCAAGAAGAAATTAGATATAGCTCTTGGGGCTCAAGGGATATGGGGGGAAGGGGGGATCAGGATATTAAAATTGATGATCAGCCATGATCAAAATGAATGGCAGCGCAGGTTTGAAGGGCCGAATGACCTCCTCCTGCTTTTAGTTTCTATGTGACTAATGAAATGGAGA
>NW_027594930.1:0-9945 GCF_964213995.1 Mustelus asterias | reverse complement strand
CTGCCCTTCCTCGACTCCCAGACAGGGGTGGCACAGAGCAACTGTTTACATCTGGATGGAGAAACGCCACCGAGGGCCTGGTAAGGATGTGGGGGGTGGGGGGGGGAGCTGGAGGGTCCCAGGATCGTGAGGCCAGGAGGATCCGCGGGGGGGGGTTCTGGGGCTGAGCCGGTGGGGAGGTGGGGCCAGAGAGGGGTCCTAGGGAGGCGGAGGCGGGGCTGGTGGGGCCCCGGGGAGGCGGGGCTGGTGGGGCCCCGGGGAGGCGGGGCTGGTGGGGCCCCGGGGGAGGCGGGGCCAGTTGGGTGTCGGGGAGGCGGGGCCAGTGGGGTGCCGGGGAGGCGGGGCCAGTGGGGTGCCGGGGAGGCGGGGCCAGTGGGGTGCCGGGGAGGGGGCTGTGGGGTGAGTGTCGGGGGCTTGGCCAGCCGCTCGGAGTGAGGGTGTGTGTCTGTGTGTGGTGCAGTGGGAGGGGGGGGGTGGGATATGGGGAAGGGGCTGTGGGGTGAGTGTCAGGGGCTTCGCCAGCCGCTCGGAGTGAGGGTGTGTGTCTGGGTGTGGTGCAGTGGGAGGGGGGGGGGTGGGGTATGGGGGGGGGGGGGGATATGGGGAAGGGGCTGTGGGGTGAGTGTCAGGGGCTTCGCCAGCCGCTCGGAGTGAGGGTGTGTGTCTGGGTGTGGTGCAGTGGGAGGGGGTGGGTGGGGTATGGGGGGGGTGGGATATGGGGAAGGGGCTGTGGGGTGAGTGTCAGGGGCTTCGCCAGCCGCTCGGAGTGAGGGTTGCAGTGATATGAAGATGTTTACTCTCGCGCTTCCACAGGAATGGCCCCCGACAGCTGTACACCTACCCTGCCCGTCGCTGGAGGAAGAAGAGGAGAGCCCACCCCCCTGAGGACCCCCACCTCAGCTTTGCAGCTCTGAAACCAGGTACCGAGGATAAGCAGCCCTGGGCCGGTGCCGAGCGCTCGGAGGCAATTCTTGGAGAATAGATTCCGGGATCCCAGTGTGCAGCGAGTGGCTCTGGCACAGAGCCAGTTGTCGTGGGTGTGGGACATCTGTACTGCACACCAAACAATCCCTGAATGAGTGAAGTCACCATGGTAACAAACTCCAACCCATGCCGCTCTTCATAATAAACCTGCAGTTTCAGCACTTTCCCAGCTCACAGCCAGCACACACTCCCACTGCAGCGGCAACGCCCCTAACCCCCCCCCCCCCCCCCCCCCCCCCCCCAGTAACATATCGCTTTCCACCGACATTATCTTCTCCCTGTACACACCACCCTGTCCTGGGAGTGTTTGAAATGGAGCTTTACTCTGTATCTAACCCCGTGCTGTACCTGTCCTGGGAGTGTTTGATGGGGACAGTGTAGAGGGAGCTTTACTCTGTATCTAACCCCGTGCTGTACCTGTCCTGGGAGTGTTTGATGGGGGACAGTGTAGAGGGAGCTTTACTCTGTATCTAACCCCGTGCTGTACCTGTCCTGGGAGTGTTTGATGGGGACAGTGGAGAGGGAGCTTTACTCTGTATCTAACTCCGTGCTGTACCTGTCCTGGGAGTGTTTGATGGGGGGACAGTGTAGAGGGAGCTTTACTCTGTATCTAACCCCGTGCTGTACCTGTCCTGGGAGTGTTTGATGGGGGACAGTGTAGAGGGAGCTTTACTCTGTATCTAACCCCGTGCTGTACCTGTCCTGGGAGTGTTTGATGGGGACAGTGTAGAGGGAGCTTTACTCTGTATCTAACCCCGTGCTGTACCTGTCCTGGGAGTGTTTGATGGGGACAGTGTAGAGGGAGCTTTACTCTGTATCTAACCCCGTGTTGTACCTGTCCTGGGAGTGTTTGATGGGGGACAGTGTAGAGGGAGCTTTACTCTGTATCTAACCCCGTGTTGTACCTGTCCTGGGAGTGTTTGATGGGGGACAGTGTAGAGGGAGCTTTACTCTGTATCTAACCCCGTGCTGTACCTGTCCTGGGAGTGTTTGATGGGGGACAGTGCAGAGGGAGCTTTACTCTGTATCTAACCCCGTGTTGTACCTGTCCTGGGCGTGTTTGATGGGGACAGTGTAGAGGGAGCTTTACTCTGTATCTAACCCCGTGTGGTACCTGTCCTGGGAGTGTTTGATGGGGGACAGTGTAGAGGGAGCTTTACTCTGTATCTAACCCCGTGCTGTACCTGTCCTGGGAGTGTTTGATGGGGGACAGTGCAGAGGGAGCTTTACTCTGTATCTAACCCCGTGCTGTACCTGTCCTGGGAGTGTTTGATGGGGGACAGTGTAGAGGGAGCTTTACTCTGTATCTAACCCCGTGCTGTACCTGTCCTGGGAGTGTTTGATGGGGGACAGTGTAGAGGGAGCTTTACTCTGTATCGAACCCCGTGCTGTACCTGTCCTGGGAGTGTTTGATGGGGTACAGTGTAGAGGGAGCTTTACTCAGTATCTAACCCCGTGCTGTACCTGTCCTGGGAGTGTTTGATGGGGGACAGTGTAGAGGGAGCTTTACTCTGTATCTAACTCCGTGCTGTACCTGTCCTGGGAGTGTTTGATGGGGACAGTGTAGAGGGAGCTTTACTCTGTATCTAACCCCGTGCTGTACCTGTCCTGGGAGTGTTTGATGGGGGACAGTGTAGAGGGAGCTTTACTCTGTATCTAACCCCGTGCTGTACCTGTCCTGGGAGTGTTTGATGGGGGACAGTGTAGAGGGAGCTTTACTCTGTATCTAACCCCGTGCTGTCCCTGTCCTGGGAGTGTTTGATGGGGGACAGTGTAGAGGGAGCTTCACTCTGTATCTAACCCCGTGCTGTACCTGTCCTGGGAGTGTTTGATGGGGACAGTGTAGAGGGAGCTTCACTCTGTATCTAACCCCGTGCTGTACCTGTCCTGGGAGTGTTTGATGGGGGACAGTGCAGAGGGAGCTTTACTCTGTATCGAACCCCGTGCTGTACCTGTCCTGGGAGTGTTTGATGGGGGACAGTGCAGAGGGAGCTTTACTCTGTATCTAACCCCGTGCTGTACCTGTCCTGGGAGTGTTTGATGGGGGACAGTGCAGAGGGAGCTTTACTCTGTATCTAACCCCGTGCTGTGCCTGTCCTGGGAGTGTTTGATGGGGGACAGTGTAGAGGGGGCTTTACTCTGTATCTAACCCCGTGCTGTACCTGTCCTGGGAGTGTTTGATGGGGGACAGTGTAGAGGGAGCTTTACTCTGTATCTAACCCCGTGCTGTACCTGTCCTGGGAGTGTTTGATGGGGGACAGTGTAGAGGGAGCTTTACTCTGTATCTAACGCTGTGCTGTACCTGTCCTGGGAGTGTTTGATGGGGACAGTGTAGAGGGAGCTTTACTCTGTATCTAACCCTGTGCTGTACCTGTCCTGGGAGTGTTTGATGGGGACAGTGTAGAGGGAGCTTTACTCTGTATCTAACCCCGTGCTGTACCTGTCCTGGGAGTGTTTGATGGGGGACAGTGTAGAGGGAGCTTTACTCTGTATCTAACCCCGTGCTGTACCTGTCCTGGGAGTGTTTGATGGGGACAGTGTAGAGGGAGCTTTACTCTGTATCTAACCCCGTGCTGTACCTGTCCTGGGAGTGTTTGATGGGGACAGTGTAGAGGGAGCTTTACTCTGTATCTAACCCCGTGCTGTACCTGTCCTGGGAGTGTTTGATGGGGACAGTGTAGAGGGAGCTTTACTCTGTATCTAACCCCGTGCTGTACCTGTCCTGGGAGTGTTTGATGGGGGACAGTGTAGAGGGAGCTTTACTCTGTATCTAACCCCGTGCTGTACCTGTCCTGGGAGTGTTTGATGGGGACAGTGTAGAGGGAGCTTTACTCTGTATCTAACCCCGTGCTGTACCTGTCCTGGGAGTGTTTGATGGGGGACAGTGTAGAGGGAGCTTTACTCTGTATCTAACCCCGTGCTGTACCTGTCCTGGGAGTGTTTGATGGGGGACAGTGTAGAGGGAGCTTTACTCAGTATCTAACCCCGTGCTGTACCTGTCCTGGGAGTGTTTGATGGGGGACAGTGTAGAGGGAGCTTTACTCTGTATCTAACTCCGTGCTGTACCTGTCCTGGGAGTCTTTGATGGGGACAGTGTAGAGGGAGCTTTACTCTGTATCTAACCCCGTGCTGTACCTGTCCTGGGAGTGTTTGATGGGGGACAGTGTAGAGGGAGCTTTACTCTGTATCTAACCCCGTGCTGTACCTGTCCTGGGAGTGTTTGATGGGGAACAGTGTAGAGGGAGCTTTACTCTGTATCTAACCCCGTGCTGTCCCTGTCCTGGGAGTGTTTGATGGGGGACAGTGTAGAGGGAGCTTCACTCTGTATCTAACCCCGTGCTGTACCTGTCCTGGGAGTGTTTGATGGGGACAGTGTAGAGGGAGCTTCACTCTGTATCTAACCCCGTGCTGTACCTGTCCTGGGAGTGTTTGATGGGGGACAGTGCAGAGGGAGCTTTACTCTGTATCTAACCCCGTGCTGTACCTGTCCTGGGAGTGTTTGATGGGGGACAGTGTAGAGGGAGCTTTACTCTGTATCTAACCCCATGCTGTACCTGTCCTGGGAGTGTTTGATGGGGGACAGTGTAGAGGGAGCTTTACTCTGTATCTAACCCCGTGCTGTACCTGTCCTGGGAGTGTTTGATGGGGGACAGTGTAGAGGAAGCTTTACTCTGTATCTAACCCCGTGCTGTACCTGTCCTGGGAGTGTTTGATGGGGGACAGTGTAGAGGGAGCTTTACTCTGTATCTAACCCTGTGCTGTACCTGTCCTGGGAGTGTTTGATGGGGACAGTGTAGAGGGAGCTTTACTCTGTATCTAACCCCGTGCTGTACCTGTCCTGGGAGTGTTTGATGGGGACAGTGTAGAGGGAGCTTTACTCTGTATCTAACCCCGTGCTGTACCTGTCCTGGGAGTGTTTGATGGGGACAGTGTAGAGGGAGCTTTACTCTGTATCTAACCCCGTGCTGTACCTGTCCTGGGAGTGTTTGATGGGGACAGTGTAGAGGGAGCTTTACTCTGTATCTAACCCCGTGCTGTACCTGTCCTGGGAGTGTTTGATGGGGGACAGTGTAGAGGGAGCTTTACTCTGTATCTAACCCCGTGCTGTACCTGTCCTGGGAGTGTTTGATGGGGACAGTGCAGAGGGAGCTTTACTCTGTATCTAACCCCGTGCTGTACCTGTCCTGGGAGTGTTTGATGGGGACAGTGTAGAGGGAGCTTTACTCTGTATCTAACCCCATGCTGTACCTGTCCTGGGAGTGTTTGATGGGGACAGTGTAGAGGGAGCTTTACTCTGTATCTAACCCCGTGCTGTACCTGTCCTGGGAGTGTTTGATGGGGACAGTGTAGAGGGAGCTTTACTCTGTATCTAACCCCGTGCTGTACCTGTCCTGGGAGTGTTTGATGGGGGACAGTGCAGAGGGAGCTTTACTCTGTATCTAACCCCGTGCTGTACCTGTCCTGGGAGTGTTTGATGGGGACAGTGTAGAGGGAGCTTTACTCTGTATCTAACACCATGCTGTACCTGTCCTGGGAGTGTTTGATGGGGACAGTGTAGAGGGAGCTTTACTCTGTATCTAACCCCGTGCTGTACCTGTCCTGGGAGTGTTTGATGGGGACAGTGCAGAGGGAGCTGTATCTAACCCCGTGCTGGGAGTGTTTGATGGGGACAGTGCAGAGGGAGCTGTATCTAACCCTGTGAAATGTTTTCTGTTGAATGTACAGAGTTGGATTTGGGCTTGAAGAAGGACAGTCTTGTTCCTCCTGATGGCAGCAGTCTGGAAGCGTTGTTACGAGGGGAGGCGGTGGAGAAACAGCGAGGATTCTCTGACCACAGAGATGATGACAGCCTTAACGATTACCCTGTGAACAACAGCCGTGCGAGGAAGGTGAGCTGATCTATTGTGGATTCACAGAGGGAATTGAGGTCTTGTCACAAGGACTTTACACAGAGCTGGCAGCAAGCCTGGGCACAGGGAGGTGGAAACGTGCCCTGAGGGTCTGAAACTGTCATAATGTAATCAACAGGGCCATCAGTTAGTGCACAGCACGATCCCACACACAGCAGTGTGATCCTGACCCAGATCATCTGTTCCTAGCAACAGTGCAGCGCTCCCTCGGCACTGACCCACAGTGCGGCGCTCCCTCAGCACTGACCCTCCCACAGTGCGGCGCTCCCTCAGCACTGACCCTCTGACGGTGCGGCGCTCCCTCAGCACCGACCCTCTGACAGTGCGGCATTCCCTCAGTACTGACCCTCCCATAGTGCGGAGGTCCCTCGGCACTCCCTCAGCACCGGCCCTCCCACAGTGCGGCGCTCCCTCAGCACCAACCCTCCCACAGTGCGGCGCGCTCTCAGCACCGACCCTCCCACAGTGTGGCGCTCTCTCAGCACCGACCCTCCGACAGTGCGGCGCTCCCTCAGCACTGACCCTCCCACAGTGCGGCACTCCCTCAGCACTGACCCTCCTACAGTGCAGGGCTCCCTCAGCACCAACCCTTCGACAGTGCGGCGCTCCCTCAGCACTGACCCTCCCACAGTGCAGCACTCCCTCAGTACTGACCCTCCCACAGTGCGGGTCTCCCTCAGCACTGACCCTCCCACAGTGCAGCACTCCCTCAGTACTGACCCTCCCACAGTGCGGGGCTCCCTCAGCACCAACCCTTCGACAGTGCGGCACTCCCTCAGCACTGACCCTCCCACAGTGCAGCACTCCCTCAGTACTGACCCTCCCACAGTGTGGGGCTCCCTCAGCACTGACCCTCCCACAGTGCAGCACTCCCTCAGTACTGACCCTCCCACAGTGCGGGGCTCCCTCAGCACCAACCCTTCGACAGTGCGGCGCTCCCTCAGCACTGACCCTCCCACAGTGCAGCACTCCCTCAGTACTGACCCTCCCACAGTGCGGGGCTCCCTCAGCACTGACCCTCCCACAGTGCAGCACTCCCTCAGTACTGACCCTCCCACAGTGCGGGGCTCCCTCAGCACCAACCCTTCGACAGTGCGGCACTCCCTCAGTACTGACCCTCCCACAGTGCGGTGCTCCCTCAGCACTGACCCTGCTCCGACAGTGCGGCGCTCCCTCAGTACTGACCCTCCCACAGTGCGGGGCTCCCTCAGCACTGACCCTCCCACAGTGCGGCGCTCCCTCCGCACTGACCCTCCCACAGTGCGGCGCTCCCTCCGCACTGACCCTCCCACAGTGCGGCGCTCCCTCAGCACTGACCCTCCCACAGTGCAGCACTCCCTCAGTACTGACCCTCCCACAGTGCGGGGCTCCCTCAGCACTGACCCTCCCACAGTGCGGCGCTCCCTCAGCACTGACCCTCCCACAGTGCGGCGCTCCCTCAGCACTGACCCTCCCACAGTGCAGCACTCCCTCAGCACTGACCCTCCCACAGTGCGGGGCTCCCTCAGCACTGACCCTCCCACAGTGCGGCGCTCCCTCAGCACTGACCCTCCCACAGTGCAGCACTCCCTCAGTACTGACCCTCCCACAGTGCGGGGCTCCCTCAGCACCAACCCTTCGACATTGCGGCGCTCCCTCAGCACTGACCCTGCTCCGACAGTGCGGCACTCCCTCTGTGTGTGGGCGTGGAGGGGGAGTGTGGGATTAGACTGGGTGGGATATTAAAGGGTGAGGGGAGTGGGGTTACACTTGGTGTGATATTAAAGGGTACCGGGAGTGAGGGGGAGATATTAAAGGGCGCTGGGTGACTATGGCGGTGCGGTGGGGTCTCTGATTCTCTGTCGGACCATTCTCTGAGTGGGCAGTTTCTGATATTCCCGGTGTGTTTGCAGCGAATCCTGGATCCGGATGATTTCCTGGATGACCTGGATGATGAGGATTATGAGGAAGATCTGCCGAAACGCCGGAGTAAAGGTCGCGCTAAGGTATCGGCTTGTATCAGTGGCGTTACAGAGTGGGATCCCACTGGGCGCAGGCAGCCCTTTCGAGAAGGAAATATTGATTGGAACCTTTGTAGGTCGAATAGTTTGGATGGGGCAGTTTTTGTGCAGTGTGTGCAGGAGGGTTTCCTGACACAATATGTGGATAGGCCGACAAGAGGTGAGGCCACATTGGACTTGGTACTGGGAAATGAACCGGGCCAAGTGTTAGAGTTGGTTGTGGGAGAGCACTTTGGAGATAGTGACCACAATTCGGTGTCTTTTGTTATTGCAATGGAGAGGGATAGGGCCATACGGCAGGGCAAGGTTTACAAGTGGGGGAGAGGTAATTATGATGCGATTAGGCAAGAATTAGGGGGCATAAGATGGGAACAGAAACTGTCAGGGAAAGGCACTAATGAAAAGTGGAACTTTTTCAAGGAACAAATACTGGGTGTCCTTGATAGGTATGTCCCTGTCAGGCAGGGAGGAAATGGCCGAGTGAGGGAACCATGGTTCACGAAAGAGGTGGAATGTCTTGTGAAAAGGAAGAGGGAAGCTTATGTAGGGATGAGGAAACAAGGTTCAGATGGCTCGATTGAGGGTTACAAGTTAGCAAGGAATGAGCTGAAAAAGGGGCTTAGGAGAGCTAGGAGGGGACACGAGAAGTCCTTGGCGGGTCGGATCAAGGAAAACCCCAAGGCTTTTTACTCTTATGTGAGGAATAAAAGAATGACCAGGGTGAGGTTAGGGCTGGTCAAGGACAGTAGTGGGAACTTGTGTGTGGAGTCAGTAGAGATAGGCGAGGTGATGAATGAATACTTTTCTTCAGTGTTCACCAAGGAGAGGGGCCATGTTTTTGAGGAAGAGAAGGTGTTACAGGCTAATAGGCTGGAGGAAATAGATGTTCGGAGGGAGGATGTGCTGGCAGTTTTGAATAAACTGAAGGTCGATAAGTCCCCTGGGCCTGATGAAATGTATCCTAGGATTCTTTGGGAGGCAAGGGATGAGATTGCAGAGCCTTTGGCTTTGATCTTTGGGTCCTCGCTGTCCACGGGGATGGTGCCAGAGGACTGGAGAGTGGCGAATGTTGTTCCTCTGTTTAAGAAAGGGAATAGAAATGACCCTGGTAATTATAGACCTGTTAGTCTTACTTCGGTGGTTGGTAAATTGATGGAAAAGGTCCTTAGAGATGGGATTTATGACCATTTAGAAAGATGCGGATTAATCCGGGATAGTCAGCACGGATTCGTGAAGGGCAAGTCGTGCCTCACAAATTTGATAGAATTTTTTGAGGAGGTAACTAGTGTGTTGATGAAGGTAGGGCAGTTGATGTCATATACATGGATTTTAGTAAGGTGTTTGATAAGGTCCCCCATGGTCGGCTTATGATGAAAGTGAGGAGGTGTGGGATAGAGGGAAAGTTGGCCGATTGGATAGGTAACTGGCTGTCTGATCGAAGACAGAGGGTGGTGGTGGATGGAAAATTTTCGGACTGGAAGCAGGTTGCTAGCGGAGTGCCACAGGGATCAGTGCTTGGTCCTCTGCTCTTTGTGATTTTTATTAATGACTTAGAGGAGGGGGCTGAAGGGTGGATCAGTAAATTTGCTGATGACACCAAGATTGGTGGAGTAGTGGATGAGGTGGAGGGCTGTTGTAGGCTGCAAAGAGACATAGATAGGATGCAAAGCTGGGCTGAAAAATGGCAAATGGAGTTTAACCCTGATAAATGTGAGGTGATTCATTTTGGTAGGACTAATTTAAATGTGGATTACAGGGTGAAAGGTAGGGTTCTGAAGACTGTGGAGGAACAGAGAGATCTTGGGGTCCATATCCACAGATCTCTAAAGGTTGCCACTCAAGTGGATAGAGCTGTGAAGAAGGCCTATAGTGTGTTAGCTTTTATTAACAGGGGGTTGGAGTTTAAGAGCCGTGGGGTTATGCTGCAACTGTACAGGACCTTGGTGAGACCACATTTGGAATGTTGTGTGCAGTTCTGGTCACCTCACTATAAGAAGGATGTGGAAGCGCTGGAAAGAGTGCAGAGGAGATTTACCAGGATGCTGCCTGGT
>NW_027594929.1:2500-9978 GCF_964213995.1 Mustelus asterias | reverse complement strand
AGGGACAATTTAGCATGGCCAATCCACCTAACCTGCACATCTTTGGACACTAAGGGACAATTTAGCATGGCCAATCCACCTAACCCGCACATCTTTGGACACTAAGGGACAATTGAGCATGGCCAATCCACCCAACCTACACATCTTTGGACACTAAGGGACAATTTAACATGGCCAATCCACCTAACCCGCACATCTTTCAGACTGTGGGAGGAAACCGGGGCACCCGGAGGAAACCCACGCAGACACGGGGAGAACGTGCAAACTCCACACAGACAATGACCCGAGCCGGGAATCGAACCCGGGTCCCTGGCGCTGTGAGGCAGCAGCGCTAACCACTGTGCTACCGTGCCATCCAGAGAATATAGTCTCAGTCACAGCTAGATTTTGATTTGATTTATTATTGTCACATGTATCGGGATACAGTGAAAAATATTGTTTCTTGCGCGCTGTACAGACAAAGCATACTGTTCATAGAGAAGGAAAGGAGAGAGTGCAGAATGTAGTGTTACAGTCATAGAACATAGAACATTACAGCGCAGTACAGGCCCTTCGGCCCTCGATGTTGCGCCGACCAGTGAAACCAATCTAAAGCCCCTCTAATCTACACTATTCCAATATCATCCATATGTTTATCCAATAACCATTTAAATGCTCTTAATGTTGACGGGTCCACTACTGCTGCAGGCAGGGCATTCCACGCCCTTACTACTCTCTGAGTAAAGAACCTACCTCTGACATCTGTCCTATATCTCTCACCCCTCAATTTAAAGCTCTGTCCCCTCGTGTTAGCCATCACCATCCGAGGAAAAAGGCTCTCACTATCCACCCTATCTAATACTCTGATCATCTTGTATGCCTCTATTAAGTCACCTCTTAACCTTCTTCTCTCTAACGAAAACAACCTCAAGCCCCTCAGCTTTTCCTCATACGATTTTCCCACCATACCAGGCAACATCCTGGTAAACCTCCTCTGCACCCTTTCCAACACTTCCACATCCTTCCTATAATGCGGCGACCAGCACTGTACGCAATACTCCAAATGCGGCCACACCAGAGTTTTGTACAGCTGCAACATAGCTCGGGTGTAGAGAAAGATTAACTTAATGCGAGGTCGGTCCATTCAAAAGTCTGACAGCAGCAGCAGGGAAGAAGCTGTTCTTGAGTCGGTCGGTACGTGACCTCAGACTTTTGTATCTTTTTCCCGACGGAAGAAGGTGGAAGAGAGAATGTCCGGGGCACGAGGGGTCCTTGATTATGCCGACTGCTTTTCCCCGAGGCAGCGGGAAGTGTAGACGGAGTGAATTTCGACGAATGTAGACGCTGGTTTGCGTGATGGATTCACTAAGGGAGAATTTAGCCCCCTAACCGGCACATCTTTCGGACTGTGGGAGGAAGCCGGAGCACCCGGAGGAAACCCACGCAGACACGGGGAGAACGTGCAGACTCCGCACAGACAGTGACCCGAGCCGGGAATCGAACCAGTTAGGAAGGCAAATGCAATGTTAGCATTCATGTCGAGAGGGCTAGAATACAAGAGCAGGGATGGACTTCTGAGGCTGTATAAGGTTCTGGTCAGACCCCATTTGGAGTATTGTGAGCAGTTTTGGGCCCCGTATCTAAGGAAGGATGTGCTGGCCTTGGAAAGGGTCCAGAGGAGATTCACAAGAATGATCCCTGGAATGAAGAGCTTGTCGTATGAGGAACGGTTGAGGACTCTGGGTCTGTACTCGTTGGGAGTTTAGAGGGAGGGGGATCTTATTGAAACTTACAGGATACTGCGAGGCCTGGATAGAGTGGACGTGGAGAGGATGTTTCCACTAGTAGGAAAAACTAGAACCAGAGGGCACAACCTCAGGCTAAAGGGACGATCCTTTAAAACAGAGATGAGGGGGAATTTCTTCAGCCAGAGAGTGGTGAATCTGTGGAAGTCTTTGCTGCAGAAGGCTGTGGAGGCCGGGTCATTGAGTGTCTTTAAGACAGAGATAGATAGGTTCTTGATTAATAAGGGGATCAGGGGTTATGGGGAAAAGGCAGGAGAATGGGGATGAGAAAAATATCAGCCATGATTGAATGGCGGAGCAGACTAGATGGGCCGAGTGGCCTCATTCTGCTCCTATATCTTATGGGTTTTTTTAATTCCTGGGACACGGGCGTCGCTGGCTGGGCCGCCATTTATTGCCCATCCCTAGTTGCCCCCTTGAGAAGGTGGTGGTGAGCCGCCATCTTGAATCGCTGCAGTCCGCGTGCTGTGGGTTGACCCACAATGCCGTTCAGGAGGGAATTCCAGGATTTTGACCCAGCGACTGCGAAGGAACGGCCGATATATTTCCAAGTCGGGATGGTGAGTGGTTTGGAGGGGAACTTGCAGGTGGTGGTGTTCCCCATGTATCTGCTGCCCTTGTCCTTCTAGATGGAAGTGGTGGTGGGTTTGGAAGATGCCGTCGCAGGATCTTTGGTGAGTTGCTGCAGTGCATCTTGTAGATGGTACACACTGCTGCTACTGAGCGTCGGGGGTGGAGGGAGTGGATGTTTGTGGATGTGGTGCCAATCTCTCGAGTGTTGTTGGAGAGGCGCACTCATCCAGGCAAGTGGAGATTGTTGTTGGGAGCCGCACTCATCCAGGCAAGTGGAGATTGTTGTTGGAGAGGCGCACTCATCCAGGCAAGTGGAGATTGTTGTTGGAGAGGCGCACTCATCCAGGCAACTGGAGATTGTTGTTGGAGAGTCGCACTCATCCAGGCAAGTGGAGATTGTTGTTGGAGAGGCGCACTCATCCAGGCAAGTGGAGATTGTTGTTGGGAGCCGCACTCATCCAGGCAAGTGGAGATTGTTGTTGGAGAGGCGCACTCATCCAGGCAACTGGAGATTGTTGTTGGAGAGTCGCACTCATCCAGGCAAGTGGAGATTGTTGTTGGAGAGGCGCACTCATCCAGGCAAGTGGAGATTGTTGTTGGAGAGTCGCACTCATCCAGGCAACTGGAGATTGTTGTTGGAGAGTCGCACTCATCCAGGCAAGTGGAGATTGTTGTTGGAGAGGCGCACTCATCCAGGCAAGTGGAGATTGTTGTTGGGAGCCGCACTCATCCGGGAAAGTGGAGATTGTTGTTGGAGAGGCGCACTCATCCAGGCAAGTGGAGATTGTTGTTGGAGAGGCGCACTCATCCAGGCAGGTGGAGATTGTTGTTGGAGAGCCGCACTCATCCAGGCAAGTGGGGATTGTTGTTGGAGAGGCGCACTCATCCAGGCAAGTGGGGATTGTTGTTGGAGAGGCGCACTCATCCAGGCAAGTGGAGATTGTTGTTGGAGAGTCGCACTCATCCAGGCAACTGGAGATTGTTGTTGGAGAGTCGCACTCATCCAGGCAAGTGGAGATTGTTGTTGGAGAGGCGCACTCATCCAGGCAAGTGGAGATTGTTGTTGGGAGCCGCACTCATTCGGGAAAGTGGAGATTGTTGTTGGAGAGGCGCACTCATCCAGGCAAGTGGAGATTGTTGTTGGAGAGGCGCACTCATCCAGGCAAGTGGAGATTGTTGTTGGAGAGGCACACTCATCCAGGCAAGTGGAGATTGTTGTTGGGAGCCGCACTCATCCGGGAAAGTGGAGATTGTTGTTGGAGAGGCGCACTCATCCAGGCAAGTGGAGATTGTTGGAGAGGCGCACTCATCCAGGCAAGTGGAGATTGTTGTTGGGAGTCGCACTCATCCAGGCAAGTGGAGATTGTTGTTGGAGAGACGCACTCATCCAGGCAAGTGGAGATTGTTGTTGGAGAGGCGCACTCATCCAGGCAAGTGGAGATTGTTGTTGGAGAGGCGCACTCATCCAGGCAAGTGGAGATTGTTGTTGGAGAGGCGCACTCATCCAGGCAAGTGGAGATTGTTGTTGGAGAGGCGCACTCATCCAGGCAAGTGGAGATTGTTGTTGGAGAGGCGCACTCATCCAGGCATGTGGAGATTGTTGTTGGAGAGGCGCACTCATCCAGGCGAGTGAAGATTATTCCATCGCACTCCTGACTTGTGTCCTTGTAGATGGTTTTGGGGGAATCAGGAGGTGAGTTTCCTCGCCGCAGTGATCAGGCTGTTGAGTTGGATGAACAGCCGTGATTGTAATGAATGGTGGAGCAGGTTCGAAGGGCCGAATGGCCTTCCTCTTGCTATGTGTAGCAGGAACTAAAAGCAGGAACAGTCTTCCAGGCCCTTCAAGTCTGCCCAGCCACTCGCGACGACCGCGATCATCGCGAGGTGAATGCGCTCTGGAAGAAGTAACAAGACGCGGGAGTATTTAATGAACGGTACTGTACTGGGAAGCTCGGAGAAACAGAGGGATCTTGGCGTACTTATCCACAGATCCCTGAAGGCGCCAGAACAGGTGCATCGGATAGTTAAGAAGGCATCGGGGACACTTGCTTTCATCGGTCGTGGTATACGTGTATAAGGGCGAGGAGGTTATGTTGGAGTTGTACTGAGCGTTGGTTCGGCCATTGTTGGAGCACTGTTGGGGCAACTCTGCTCCCCTCACTGTCGGAGGGATGTGATCCCATTGCGGGGGTTGCAGAGGAGATTCACCAGGATGCAGTCTGGGATGGAACATTTAAGGATAGGCTGGGATTGTTTTCTCCAGAGGAGAGAAGACTGAGGGTGGACATGGTTGAGATGAGTAAGATTATGAGGGGTTTGGACTGGGTGGATAAAAAGCAGATATTCTCCTTGGGGGAACAGTTTTCGGGTAAGAGGCAAGAGATTAAGAGGGGATTGCAGCTTTATAGAACCTTAGTTAGGCCGCGCTTGGAATATAGTGTTCAATTCTGGTCGCCACACTACCAGAAGGATGTGGAGACTTTGGAGAGGGTCCAGAAAAGATTCACCAGGATGTTGCCTGGTATGGAGGGCATTAGCTATGAGGAGAGGTTGGAGAAACTTGGTTTGTTCTCACTGGAACGACGGAGGTTGAGGGGAGACCTGATAGAAGTCTACAAGATTATGAGAGGCATGGACAGAGTGGATAGTCAGAAGCTTTTTCCCCAGGGTGGAAGAGTCAATTACTAGGGGGGCACAGGTTTAAGGTGCGAGGGGCAAGGTTTAAAGGAGATGTACGAGGCAGATTTTTTACACAGAGGGTGGTGGGTGCCTGGAACTCGCTGCCGGGAGAGGGAGTGGAAGCAGATAGAAACATAGAAACAGAGTAAAACTACAGCACAAAACAGGCCCTTCGGCCCCACAAGTTGTGCCGAACACATCCCTACCTTTTAGGCCTACCTATAACCCTCCATCCTATTAAGTCCCACGTACTCATCCAGACGCCTCTTAAAAGACCCTATTGAGTTCGCCTCCACCACCACTGACGGCAGCCGATTCCACTCGCCCACCACCCTCTGTGTGAAAAACTTACCCCTAACATCTCCCCTGTACCTACCCCCCAGCACCTTAAACCTGTGTCCTCTCGTAGCAGCCATTTCCACCCTGGGAAAAAGCCTCTGAGAATCCACCCGATCTGTGCCTCTCAACATCTTATACACCTCTATTAGGTCTCCTCTCATCCTACGTCTCTCCAAGGAGAAAAGACCGAGCTCCCTCAGCCTATCCTCATAAGGCATGCCACCCAATCCAGGCAACATCCTTGTAAATCTCCTCTGCAACCTTTCAATCTTTTCCACATCCTTCCTGTAATGAGGTGACCAGAACTGAGCACAGTACTCCAAGTGGGGTCTGACGAGGGTCTTATATAGCTGCATCATTATCCCCGGACTCCTAAACTCAATCCCTCGATTGATAAAGGCCAGCACACCATACGCCTTCTTAACCACCTCCTCCACCTGCGGGGCCGATTTTAGAGTCCTATGGACCCGGAACCCAAGGTCCTTCTGATCCTCCACAGTACTAAGAGTCTTTCCCTTTATATTGTACTCCTTCATCCCATTTGACCTGCCAAAATGTGATACGGTAGTGAGTTTTAAGGGGCGTCTGGACAAATACATGAATAGGATGGGAATAGAGGGATACGGTCCCCGGAAGGGGAGGGGGTTTTAGTTCAGTCGGGGCAGCATGGTCGGTGCAGGCTTGGAGGGCCGAAGGGCCTGTTCCTGTGCTGTAATTTTCTTTGTTCTGTTACAAAGACGAACTTTGCAACAGTGTTGGAAGGCCCAAGATGGCTGCAGTTTTCTGACCAACCGTCTGATGTCTCCTTGTCTGGTTTTTTTTCCCCCTTTTTCTTTAAGGTGTTGGCTGTCAACATTCTGGGCCGGTTCCTGCTAAACAACGACAAAAATATCCGGTGAGTTGTGGTGGGGGCGGCGGAGGGGGGGGGAGGGAGCTGGGCGGCCATTTTGAACAAATGTTCGCGCCCATTGTCCACCCGACGTCCCATGACCTCCCCCGCCGGGTGTCGCCTCGGTACGGAGCTGAGGTCCACACTTCACTCCCTCACCCCACTGCCAAAAAAAAATCCCTCAGTTGGTGGTGGATCCTTCTTCCCAGGATGGTTACTTTGCAAAGAGGAGGCGCAACACTTCTCAGGAGAGGGTGGTGCGGGACAGGGGAGACATGCACCTTGAGGCAGCCTGGGTTCAGTACAGCAATGCCGTCCCGCCCCCCCCACCCCCCCACCCCCTGCTGTTCAGTAAGGAGTCCCAATAGGGAGTGGCACGCTGGCACAGTGCTCAGCAAAACTCACATCTGGAGGGTTTTTACGAGGGAGCACATTTTGCAACATAACAAATAGGTCCATTCACAGCCCAGACACAGAATAGATATGTCCCCGGACGCTGGCAGTATAGTGGTTAGCACTGCTGCCTCACAGCGTCAGGGACCCGGATACGATTCTGGCCTCGGGTCACTGTCTGTGCGGAGTCCGCATGTACTCCCCCGTTTCCGCGTGGGTTTCTTCCGGGTGCTCCGGTTTCCTCCCACAGTCCGGGGCGACACGGTAGCACAGTGGTTAGCACTGCTGCTTCACAGCTCCAGGGACCTGGGTTCGATTCCCGGCTTGGGTCACTGTCTGTGCGGAGTTTGCACATTCTCCTCGTGTCTGCGTGGGTTTCCTCCGGGTGCTCTGGTTTCCTCCCACAGTCCAAAGATGTGCGGGTTAGGTTGATTGGCCATTCCACAAATTGCCCTTAGTGTCCTGGGATGCGTAGGTTAGAGGGATTAGTGGGTAAATATATGGGGGTAGGGCCTGGGTGGGATTGTGGTCGGTGCAGACTCGATGGGCCGAATGGTCTCTTTCTGTACTGTAGGGTTTCTATGAATTCTAGATGGTAGAATTTGAATTCAAAATTCCGAATGATGTGCGGGTTATGAGTATTGGCCGTGCTAAATTGCCCCTTAATGTCCAAAGATGTGCAGGTTAGGTGGATTGGCCGTGCTAAATTGCCCCTTAGTGTCCAAAGATGTGCAGGTTGGGTGGATTGGCCATGCTAAATTGCCCCTTAGTGTCCAAAGATGTGTAGGTTGGGTGGATTGGCCATGCTAAATTGTCCCTTA
>NW_027594928.1:0-9980 GCF_964213995.1 Mustelus asterias | reverse complement strand
CACAAGAGGCCAGTGTTGGCTGTATTTTCACACAAATTGGGATCTTTCTGGGTTGACAAATGACTGAAGGGATTGACTCCAATTGAATGGGACAAATTGTTAAATAGGAATTACTGAACAACTCAAATGATTTGATGCACCAAGTATGTGCAGGTTCCTGACAGTTTAGCAAGAGTGGTTCAGAGCAGCAAGAGGAAAATGTTTATAATTAACACCAGGGAACAATGGTTTTTTTAAAGTTTATTTGTTAGTGTCACAAGTAGGCTTACATTAACACTGCAATGAAGTTACTGTGAAAATCTCCTAGTCGCCACACTCCGGTGCCTGTTTGTATACACTGAGGGAGAGTTTAGCATGGCCAATCCACCTAACCAGCCTGTGGGAGGAAAACACAGCAGGAGGCCATTCAGAGGATGTCTATTGCTCTTTGGTTGTATATGATGTCCTGGAATTTGGCTGTCCGTGACTCCTTCGGCCCCTCGCCCTCAGACTGTGGGAGGAAACCGGAACACCCAGAGGAAACCCATGCAGACACAGGGAGAACGTGCAGACTCCACACAGACAGTGACCCAGGTTCTCTGGCGCTGTGAGGCAGCAGTGCTAACCATTGTGCCACCGTACCGGTGGGGAGAATAGGGACTGGGAAAAAGTAAAAAAGCTGCAACTTGTATTTATATAGCGCCCTGAACTTTGTCACCTGTCATATTATGTTTTCCTTCACAGGAGAATATTCAAAAACTGGCACAGTGAAACATAGAAAATAGGAGGAGGCCATTTGGCCCTTCGAGACTGCTCTGCCATTCATTAGGGTCATGGCTGATCATCCAAATTCAATAGCCTGATCCCCCCTCCCTCCCATATCCTTCACCCCCAGTGCTATATCTAACTGCTTCTTGAAAACATACAATGTTTTAGCCCTAACTGCTTTCTGTGGCGGTGAATTCCACTGGCCGACCACTCTCTGGGTGAAGTAATTTCTCCTAATCTCTATCCTAAACAGTTTACCCTGTATCCTCAGACTAGTGGGATCCCAGCACTGATCCCAGGGGTACCTCACTAGTCACTCCCTGCCATTTTGAAAAAGAACCATTTATTCTAGTGACACTGCCACTGTAATATCCTAACTATGTTAGGGGCTGTGGGTTTTAACAGAAAAAGACTTGGTTTACACATGTATATTCAAACTAACACACAATTGGTTTTATTGAAGGAGCTGTTCTCTGTTCTGCAGAATACAAACTGAAAGTAAAACAGCAACATGTGGCAACACCCCAATGACATCACCATCAAACCATGGGATCAGTACTTAAAGCAACCTGCAACCCTTTTAAATATATAACAGCCCCACCCCCTTTACTTCCATGGTCATGACAACAAATAACTACAATGTTATACATAGGATCAATAATACTCGAGACTCAGTACTATGCGCTATTAATCGTTATACACAGTCAATAAGAAAGTCAATCAGGAAGATGTCCATTGCTCTTTGGTTGTATATGAATATCCATGTATATGGAATTTGGCTGTCCGTGACCCTAGAAGTAGGATTTGAAACTTCAGTAAACACTTCTTCTCTTGGAACTAATTTTCATTGTTCTCATGTGATATAGTCGCAAAGACACAATCATCAGGCAACTCAGATTTAACTAAATTTTCCGTAGTAGTATTCACAACACTAAGGATTAAAGAAGTTGGTACTTCTGGAGATGATTCTGAGAAATTGTTTCGCAATGACAACAATTGGTCAGTGTGGATCTTCAGTTTGAACCGTGCAAGAAATTAGACCTGTTTTTACTAAATCTCTGGCTGGTATCCATTTCTCACTCGAGGCATAATTACCGCTAACACTCGATCTCCTTGTTGAAATGAACGCTGTTTTGCTCTCACTTCTCGTCGAGTAGCTTGAGATTGTTATTGCTCTACTATCTCTGAAGTTGCTGGAGATAATAACAAATCAAACCTAGGGCGGCACGGTAGCACAGTGGTTAGCACTGCTGCTTCACAGCTCCAGGGACCTGGGTTCGATTCCCGGCTTGGGTCACTGTCTGTGTGGAGTTTGCACATTCTCCTTGTGTCTGCGTGGGGTTTCCTCCGGGTGCTCTGGCTTCCTCCCACAGTCCAAAGATGTGCGGGTTAGGTTGATTGGCCAGGTTAAAAAAAAATTGCCCCTTAGAGTCCTGAGATGCGTAGGTTAGAGGGATTAGCGGGTAAATATGTGGGGGTAGGGCCTAGGTGGGATTGTGGTCGGTGCAGACTCGATGGGCCGAATGGCCTCCTTCTGCACTGTAGGGATTCTATGATTTCTCAACTTTCTCTTTAGGAGTGATAATGCAGGTGAACTCTGGGTAGTCGCATGAGGATTGCTTCTATAAGATGCCAAAAAGCTGTTCACACAACATGATAAAGAACCTTCCTCTCGTGAAGCTTTTAAAGAATGTTCCAAGGATTGAATGAATCTTTCAGCTAATCCACTGGTTGATGGATGATAAGGTGTATATTTTATATACTGAATATTATTTACATTGAGACAATCCTCAAACTCTTGTGAAGTAAACTATGAATCATTATTGCTAACAATCTGTTCCGGTTTACCAAATCTTGCAAAGGTTTTGTCAAGTTTTTCAATAGTTTGTTTAGATGTAGTAGATCTCATGATGACTTCTGGCCACTTTGAGTGTGAATCAGTTGTGACTAAGAACGTGTAACCCTCAAACAGACCAGCAAAATCTGCATGTAATCATTGCCATGGCATTTTCGGCCACTCCCAAGAATGGAAAGGTGACAATGGTGGTGTATTTCTTATTTGTGCACAGGATTGACAGCGTCCCACGTTTTCTTCAATCTGAGCATCCAGACCCGGCCACCAAAAATAAGTACATGCTAATTCCTTCATTTGGACTATACCAGGATATTGTTCATGTAGTTGTTCAAGAACTCTTCCAAGCAGAATAGGAGGAATGATCATTTGGAATCCCCACAATAGACACCCATCTTAGACAGTAAACTCAAGCTTCCTTGACACAAATGGTTTTAAATCAGGATGCGGATGATGCATTTCATTTATCATTCCTTTCAATATCATATCCATCACTTTCCCCATCCTGGGGAGTTTGAGAAGCTGTCACAGGCAAATGATCTACTAGCAACAAATAAATAACATTAGCAAAACTAGTTGGTGGCATCAGCTCAATAGGTAAAGATAAGCATGATAATGGCACTCTGAAGAATGTGTAGACAAGATCACTGACTATCTTTGCAATCAGCGAGCAGCTAACAAAGGTCTGCCTTTATAGCCCAAAAATAACGGTTCAGGGTCGATGATCAGTCATTAATGTGAACTGACCACCATGTATAAAATTAAACCTTTGTATACCGAAAATTATACTCAATGCTTCTTTTTCTGAATATAGTTAGATCTAGCACTAATCAGGGTACGCAAAGTAAAAGCTATTGGTCATTTTTCCCCCAAAGGCATAATATGTGAAACTACAGACCCTACTCCATAAGGTGAAGTGTTGCAAGCAAGCAGCAATAATAGCTTTGGATTAAAATGGACCAATACTTCAGACTTCAGCAAAGCATCTTTGACATTCTTGTATGGTTTCTCATTCTGTTGTTCAGTCCCATGACTGTTTCACACATAGTAAATTATGCAATAGCTTCAATAATGTAGCTATGTTAGGAACAATTTTGCCATAATAATTTACTAATACTAGAAAGGACCTCAGTTGCATCACATTAGTCTAAAATAGTGTCCATCTTTTTAGGTTCTTTATGTAGGCCTTTACTATCAATAATGCGACACAAATACTGAACTGATGTCTGGAAAAAGTCACTTTTCTTTCTTGATATGCAAACCATGTGCTCGAAGATGTTCCAATGTTGCTTCTAAATTATTCAGGTACTCCTGTTCACTGGACCCTGTAATTAGAATATCATCCAGATAACATTGTACACCAGAGAGACCACTTAAAACCTGACCCATCGATCTTTGGAATTGGATTGGTGTGGATGTTATTCCAAAAGGCCATCTTTTATAACGAAAAAGACCTTCAAGAGTAACGATGGTAAGCAATGGTTGCAATTCAGTGGCTACATTAATCAGTAAGTATGCTTGTAAAAGATCAACCTTGCTGAATTTCTGGCCACCTGATAACCCAGCAAACAAATCTTCAGTTAAAGGAAGCAGATTTTGATCAACACACACTGGATATATGATTGTTTTATGGTTATGGGGAGGGTCTGGGTGAGATGCTCTTTCGGGGGAAAGGTGGTGTGGACTCAATGTGCCAAATGGCCTATTTCTGCACTGTAGTGATTCCATGGTTTTACAATCACCAGAAATACGAACTGAACCATCTGGTTTCATGACCGGTACAACAGGGGTAGCCCACTCACTCATTGTAACAGGCTCTAATACGTCAGTGTTAACAGGTCGTACTAATTCTTCTTTGACCCAAGGATGAATTGCATATGGCACCGCTCTTGCTTTGAGACTTTTGGTTGACTATTAGACTTTATCTTGAGTTTCATTTGAACTCCCTTCATTGAGTTAAGTGTCTCATCAAATACACTCTTGTGTATCCAGAAGGTGCTGCTGGTCTGTTTAGGAATTGACCAATCTGTTGACAGTGCTCAGTTACGTTTTATCTTCTCCAAACATGATCTTCGAAATAGAGCTGGAAAATTACCACCAGCCACAGGGAGAGACAACTTCACTTCAACTCTACAGTGACCATGATGTAACACGAATAAACTTTAAATTGTATTTCACATCTTCAGAATGTCCCAAATTCAATCATGGCTGAAAGGTTTCTCAACCCCATTCTCTTGCCTTTTTCCCGTAACCTTTGATGATCAAGAACCTATCCATCTCTGTCTTAAATACACTCAATGACCTGGCCTCCTCTGTGCCAATGAATTCCACAGATTCACCACCCTGTGGCTGAAGAAATTCCTCCTCGTCTCGGTTCTAAAGGGTGGTCCCTTTACTCTGAGGCTGTGCCCTCGGATACTAGTCTCTCCGACTAATGGAAACATCTTCCCCACGTCCACTCTATCCAGGCTTCTCAGTATTCTGTAAGTTTCAATGAGATCCCCACCCCTCATCCTTCTAAACTCCATCGAGTACAGACCCAGAGTCCTCAGACGCTCCTCATACATCAAGCTCTTCAATTCGGGATCATTCTCACCTACCTCCTCTAGACCCTCTCCAGGGCCAGCACATCCTTCCTTAGATACGGGGCCCAAAATTGTTCACAATATTCCAAGTGTGGTCTGACCAGAGCTTTATAAAGCCTCAGCAGTACATCCCTGCTTTTGTATTCTAGTCCTCTCGAAATGAATGCTAACAATGCATTTGCCTTCCTAACTACCAACTCAACCTGCATTATGATCTTAACAGAATCCTGAACTAGTCCCAAGTCCCTTTGCGCTTCTGATTTCGGAATTCTCTCCTCATTTAGAACATTGTCAACGCCTCTATCCTTCCTACCAAAGTGCAGAACCTCACACTTTCCCACGTTATATTCCATCTGCCACTTCTTTCCCACTTTCTTTTGATTTGATTTATTATCGCATGTATTTACAGTGAAAAGTATTGTTTCTTGCGCGCTAGACAGACAAAACATACCATTCATAGAGAAGGAAATGAGAGAGTGCAGAATATAGTGTTACAGTAGTAGCTAAGGTGTAGAGAAAGATCAACTTAATGCAAGGTAGGTCCATTCAAAAGTCTGACAGCAGCAGGGAAGAAGCTGTTCTTGAGTCGGTTGGTATGTGACCTCAGACTTCTGTATCTTTTTCCCAACAGAAGGTGGAAGAGAGAATGTCCGGGGTGCATGGGGTCCTTAATTATGCTGGCTGCTTTGCTGAGGCAGCGGGAAGTGTAGACAGAGTCAATGGATGGGAGGCTGGTTTGTGTGATGGATTGGGCTACATTCATGACCTTTTGTAGTTCCTTGTGATCTTGGGCAGAGCAGGAGCCGTACCAAGCTGTGATACAACCAGAAAGAATGCTTTCTATGGTGCATCTGTAAAGGTTGGTGAGAGTCGTAGCTGACATGCCAAATTTCCTTGGTCTTCTGAGAAAGTAGAGGCGTTGGTGGGCTTTCTTAACTATAGTGTTGGCATGGGGGGACCAGGACAGGTTGTTGGTGATCTGGACACCTAAAAACTTGAAGCTCCCGACCCTTTCTACTTCGTCCCCGTTGATGTAGACGGGGGCATGTTCTCCTTTACTCTTCCTAAAGTCGATGACAATCTCGATTTTGTTGACATTATGGGAGAGATTATTGTTGCCGCACCAGTTCACCAGATTCTCTATCTCATTCCTGTACTCTGTCTTGTCATTATTTGAGATCCGACCCACTACGGTGGTGTCGACGGCAAACTTGAAAATTGAGTTGGAGGGGAATTTGGCCACACAGTCAGAGGTGTACAAGGAGTATAGTAGGGGGCTGAGAACACAGCCTTGTGGGGCACCGGTGTTGAGGATGATCGTGGAGGAGGTGTTGTTGCCTATCCTTACTGATTGTGGTCTGTGAGTTAGGAAGTTCAGGATCCAGTCGCAGAGAGAGGAGCCGAGGTCCAGGCCACGGAGTTTGGAGATGGGTTTTGTGGGAATAATAGTGTTGAAGGCTGAACTGTAGTCAATAAATAGAAGTCTGACATAGGTGTCCTTGTTATCTAGGTGTTCCAGGGTTGAGTGCAGGGCCAGGGAGATGGCGTCTGCTGTGGACCTGTTGTGGTGATAGGCAAATTGTAGTGGATCCAGGTAGGCTGGGAGTCTGGAATTGATTCGTGCCATGGCTAGCCTTTCGAAACACTTCATAATGATGGATGTCAGAGCCACCGGCCGATAGTCATTAAGGCACGCTGCTTGGTTTTTCTTAGGTACTGGGATGATGATCGTCTTCTTGAAGCAGATAGGGACCTCAGATTGTTGTAAAGAGAGGTTGAAGATGTCTGTGAATACCCCCGCCAGCTGATCCACGCAGGATCTGAGTGCTCGTCCGGGTACCCCATCTGGGCCAGTCGCTTTCCGTGGGTTGACCTTCGAGAAAGCTGTTCTGACATCTGCAATGGTGACCCCGGATACAGATTCATCCAGGGCTTCCAGGGTGGAGAGCGGGCTCTCGCTGATCTCTTGTTCAAAACGGGCATAGAATGCATTGAGTTCATCAGGGAGGGGGGCGTTGGAGCCGGCGATTTTACATGCCTTCATCTTATAGCCTGTTATGTCTTGCAGACCTTGCCATAGTCGGCAGGGATTGGTGTGGCCAGCCTGGGACTCTAGCTTAACCTGTCTAAGGGGACAGCCTCCCCACCTCTTCAATACTACTGTCCTTCCACCTATCTTTGTATCACCTGCAAACTTAGCCACAATGCCCTCAGTTCCTTCACCTATATCATTGATGTATAAAGTGAAAAGTTGTGGTCCCAACACTGACCTTTGCGGATCTCCACTAGTCATATATAGAAACATACATAGAAAATAAGAGTAGGCCATTCAGCCCTTCGAGCCTGCTCCACCATTCATTCTGATCATGGCTGATCTTCAAATTCAATATCCTGATCCCCCCTTCCCCCCATATCCCTCGATCCTTTTAGCGCCAAGTGCCATATCTAATTTCTTCTTGAAATCAGACGTTTTAACCTCAACTACATTCTGTGGGAGTGGATTCCACACATTCAGCACTCTCTGGGTGAAGAAATTTCTCCTCACCTCAGTCCTAACCCTTATCCTCAAACTATGACCCCTGGTTCTGGACTCCCCCAACCACTGGGAACATTCTTTCTGAATCTATTCTGTCTAACCCCGTTAGAATTTTATAAGTTTCTGAGATCCCCTCTCACTCTTCTAAACTCCAGTGAATTTAACCATAATCCTCCTCGTATGACAGTCCAGCCATCCTAGGAATCTGCCTCTGCTCCTTGTCAAGTATTGCTATGGGGTCTTTTACACTCTCCCATAAGGCAAACCAAGCTTCCAAAAGCCACACTGGAGTGATGGCTCCTCTTGCACTGCAAGCACTTAAGCATCGGCCTAATGTTAGGGCTCAAATCTTGGACATGAGCCATAAAGCCCCTGGTCTTTTGATGCAGGTTACCCACTGAGCCATGGCTTATATTAGGGCCGTAAGAAGTCTCACAACACCAGGTTAAAGTCCAACAGGTTTATTTGGTAGCATAAGCTTTCAGAGCGCTGCCCCTTCATCAGGTGAGTTATCCAGGTGAGATATATTGGAGCCTCAGACTTCAGAGGGTTTTAATTAAGCAAAAGTTTCCATGGAAATAGTACACTGGACATGAGCAGGCAGGATGAGGCTAGCCCATTGCACTCAGGGTCTGCTGACACCTGTGATGGTGGTCTGCCCAGGCTTGGATAGAGTAAAGGACCAGGGTAGCCAATGAGGTTAAACCGAGGCTTTGTCTAATGCAATGTTTTAAAACCATCTCGACCTTTTGGCTAAAATGAAGCATTAGATCCAGCTCGGGAGGGGGTGCAATGTCTCATCCTGTCAGCTTGGATCTTGTCTGATCGAGCCCAAGAAGGAATGCAATGTCTTGTCTTGCCAGCTTGGGTCTGGTTTGTCCCTCATGTGGGGACCATTAATTTGAATTGGCTTTTATTGATTAGAAATAAAGAATACCGAAAGGTACCAATAAAAGAGGTACTTCACGAGAGCATTCGAAATTAAAATGAGGTGAGATTGGAGAAGATCACCAATAACTTGGTCAAGGGGGTAGGCCTGACAGCGCATTGTCAAGAAGAGAGATTTATATTCTTCACAGAATGTGGGCGTCGCTGGCTGGGACAGCATTTATTGCCCATCCCTAATGACCCTTAAACTGAGTGGCTTGCAAGGCCATTTCAGAGGGAAGTCAACCACATTGCTGTGGGTCTGGAGTCACATGTAGGCCAGACCAGGTAAAGATGGCAGATTTCCTTTGCTAAAGGAACCAGATGGGTTTTTGCCAACTGCCATGGTGAGATTTGAGCCCATGTCCCCCAGAGCATTATTTCTGGGCTTGCGGATTTCTAGTCCATAGAATCATAGAATCCCTACTAGCATCCATCACACAAGACGAGGCCATTTGGCCCATCGAATCTGCACTGATCACTATCCCACCCAGGCCCTGTAACCCCACGTATTTACCCTGTTAATCCCCAGACACTAGGGTCAATTTAGCATGACCAATCCACCTAACCCGCACATCTTTGGACTGTGGGAGGAAACCGGAGCACCCGGAGGAAACCCACGCAGACACAGGGAGAACGTGCAAACTTCACACAGACAATAACCCAAGGCTGGAATGGAACTCAGGTCCCTGGCGCTGAGAGGCAGCAGTGCTAACCACTGAGCCAGCCAGGATTAGATGAGCGCAGAGATCTCAGAGGGATATGTTCTGGAAGAGATTCTGGAGATATGGACAGGCAAGGCCATGGAGGGATTCGAAAACAAGGATGAGTGTGTTGGAATAGTCAAGTCCAGAGCGAACAAAGACATCAGTGTTCTAATGGGAGAGCAGTCTCAGCTAGACCAACAATAGGAAACGCTCAAACAAAGTGACAAAGTCCAATCTTTTTGAATATCCTGCTGATTTTTCTCCAGGGTCGCACACTTCATTCAATCCCCGGAGATTCCAGGGCAATCCTGGGGAGTTGGCGACCCTAGTTATCTGCTTCAATCAATTCTGTGCCCATTTGAGAGTAAGGGGTACACAGTAACCCTAAACCCAGCTCTCTGCTCTGGAATGTGTACATGGGCATTGGGTAAAACTAGCATCCATCACACAAGAGGAATGACCAGGGGAACAACCAGCCATGTCAATGGAAACACATTGTCCCCACAGAGAGCAGGGAGGGGGACAAAATCTATTCTCATGTCTTCTCGTTTACAAAAAAGCTGCGCAGGCAACCAGACCGTGGCAAATGCAGTGACTCCAAGCTGCGAGCATCAGACTGAAGCAAG
>NW_027594927.1:0-9987 GCF_964213995.1 Mustelus asterias | reverse complement strand
CAGTCATGCAGCCCGGCCGGACGGGCGGCCCCGGGCTGTCCATGCGGGCGGCGCTGCCGGACAGGCGCCGGGTGGGCGGGCGGGCAGCCAGCTGGTAAGGCGGCGGTCGGGCGGCGGTCGGGCGGCCGGGCGGTCAGGCGGTCGGGCAGCCCGGGCGGGCAGGCGGTGCGGCCGGACGGTCGGGCGGGCAGCACGGCCGGATGAGCGGCGGGTGTGCGGGCGGCCGGGGCGGCTGTCGGTTGGCACGGACGGGTGGGCGGCGGTCGGGCGGACCGGACGGCCGGGCGGCGGGTGGGCAGTCGTGCGATCTGGCCGGACGGGCGGCGGCCAGCCGGCTGAGCGGCGATCGGGCGGCCCGGGCGGCCGGCCGGTCGGGCGGGCGGCGCGGCCGGACGGGCGGTGGGTGGGCGGGCGGGCAGCCAGCTGGCCGGCGACGTTCGGGCGGCGGTCGGGCAGCCGGGCGGTTAGGCGTGCGCCCGGCCGGCCAGGCGGCTGGTGGGCGGTGTGGCTGGATGGGTGGCGGGCGGGCGGCCGGCCGGCCTGCCAGGCGGCGGTCGGGCAGCCCGTGCGGCCGGGCGGTCGGGCGGGCGGTACGGCTGGATGGGGCGGCGGTCGCGGGCCGGCTGGACGGGCAGTGGGCGGGCGGGCGGCCAGCTGGCCGGCCGGCGGCCGGACGGTCTGGCGTGCGGCCGGCCGGGTAGGCCCGGGTGGCCGGGGGGTCAGGCAGGCGGTTCGGCCAGATGGGGCGGCGGGCGGCCCCGCTGGCCGGGCGGCGCTGCCGGCCGGACGGTGGGCGGCCGCCGGGCAGCCGGCCGGGCGGCTGGCGGGTGGCGCGGCCGGACGGGCGGCCATCGGGCAGCCGCCCGGCCGGGCGGTGGGCGGCCGGACGGGCGGCGGGCGTGCGGGCAGCCGGGTGGCGGTCGGGCGGCCCGGGCTGTCATGCGGGCGGCGCGGCCGGACAGGCGCCGGGTGGGCGGGCGGGCAGCCAGCTGGCCAGGCGGCGGTCGGGCGGCGGTCGGGCGGCCGGGCGGTCAGGCGGTCGGGCAGCCCGGGCGGGCAGGCGGTGCGGCCGGACGGTCGGGTGTGCGGGCGGCCGGGCGGCTGTCGGGCGGGTGGCGCGGCCGGACGTGCGGACGGGCCGCCAGCTGACCGGGCGGTGGTCGGGCGGCGTTCGGGCGGCCGGGCGGTTAGTCGTGCACCCGGCCGGCCTTGCGGCTGGCTGGCGGTGCGGCCAGACGGGCGGCGGGCGGGCGGCCGGCCTGCCAGGCGGCGGTCGGGCAGCCTGGGTGACCGGGCGGGTGGTGCGGCCGGATGGGGTGGCGGCTGGCCGGCAGGGCGGTGGGCGGCCGGCCGGGCGGCGGTCGGGCGGCCGGGCGGTGGTCGGGCAGCCCGGCCAGACGGGCGGCGGGCGATAGCCGCGTGGCGGTCGGGTGGCCCGGACGGCCGGGAGGCGGGTGGCCCGGTGGACGGGCGGCCCGGTGGACGGGCAGCGGGCGGGCGGTGGGCGGCCAGCTGGCCGGGCAGCGGACGGGCGGCGGCACGCCGGGCGGCGGACGGCCGGGCAGTGGGCGGCCGGCCGGGCGGCGGGCGTGCGGGCGGCCGGGTGGCGGTCGGGCGGCTCAGGTGGTCGGGCGGCAGGGCGGTCGGGCGGGCGCGGCTGGCAGTCATGCAGCCCGGCCGGACGGGCGGCCTGCGGCCGGGTGGCGGTCAGGCGGTCCGGATGGCTGGGCAGCGGGTGGGAAGTCGTGCAGCCCGGCCAGCCCGGCCGGGCAGCGGGCGGGCGGACGGTCCGTCCGGGCGGCAGGCGGGCGGTCATGTTGCCCGGCTGGACGGTCGGCGGTCGGGCGGCCCGGGCGGCGGGTGGGGGTCGGGCGGCCCGAGTGTCCGGGCGGCGGTCGGGCGGCCCGGGTGGCCGGGCGATCGTGCGCTTGGGCCAGACGGGCGGCGGGCGGCCGGCCGGCCGGGCAGCTGGCGGGTGGCGTGGCCGGACGGGCGGCCATCGGGCGGCGGGCGGCCGGGTGGCGGTTGGGCGGCCCGGGCAGTTGGGCGGCAGGGGGGTCGGGCGGGCGGCGCGGCTGGTGGGCGGTGTAGCCGGACGGGTGGCGGGCGGGCAGCCGGCTTGCCAGGTGGCGGTCGGGCAGCCCGTGCGGCCGGGCTGTGGTGCGGCCCGGCTGGACGGGGGGCGGTCGGGCGGCCCGGGCGGACGGGCAGTGGGCGGGCTGGCGGCCGGGCTGCCGGGCGGCGGTCGGGCGGACCGGACAGCCGGGCGGCGGGTGGGCAGTCGTGCGGTCTGGCCGGACGGGCGGTGGGCAGGCGGGTGGTGTTCGGGCGGCCCGGACGGCCGGGCGGCGGGCGGGCGATGAGGCCGAACGGGCGGCCGTCAGGCAGCCGTCCGGCCGGGCGGCAGCCCGGCTGGTAGGGCGGTGGGCGGCCGGCCGGGCGGCGGGCGTGCGGGCGGGCGGCCCGATGGCGGTCGGGCGGCCCGGGCGGTCGGGTGGGCGGCGCGGCCGGACAGGCGGCGGGTGGGCGGGCGGGCAGCCAGTTGGCCGGGCAGCGGTCGGGCGGCGGTTGGGAGGCCGTGCGGTCAGGCGTGCGCCCAGCCGGCCAGGCGGCTGGCAGGCGGTGCAGCCGGACGGGCGGCGGGCGGGCGGCGGGCGGGCGGCCGGCCTGCCAGGCGGCGGTCGGGCAGCCCGGGTGGGCGCGCGGCGCGGTCGGGCGGTGGGCAGCCCACCGGGTGGGCGGGTGGGCGGGCGTCGGGCGGCGGGCGGTCGTGCGGCCCGGCCGGACAGGCAGCGGGCGGGGCCGGACGTGTGGCCATCGGGCAGCCGTCCGGCTGGGCGGCGGGCGGTGGGCGGCCAGCCGGGCGGCGGGCGTGCGGGCGGCCGGGTGGCGGTTGGGCGGCCCGTGCGGCCGGGCGGTCGGGCGGGCGGTGCGGCCGGATGGGGCGGCGGTCGTGCGGGCCAGCCGGACGGGCAGTGGGCGGGCGGGCGGCAAGCTGGCCGGCCGGTGGCTGGGCGGTCTGGTGTGCGGCCGGCCGGGTAGGCGGCTGACGGGCGGCTCTGGCAGCCGGGCGGCGGTCGGGCGGCCGGGGCAGCCGGCCGGCCGGGCGGCTGGCGGGTGGCGCGGCCGGACGGGCCGCCATCGGGCAGCCGTCCGGCTGGGCGGCGGGCGGCAGCCCGGCCGGCCGGGCGGTGGGCGGCCGGCAGGGCGGTGGCGTGCGGGCGGCCGGGTGGCGGTCGGGCGGCCCGGGCGGTCGGGCGGGCGGCGCGGCCGGGCAGGCGCCGGGTGGGCGGGCGGGCAGCCAGCTGGCCAGGCGGCGGTCGGGCGGGCGGCACGGCCGGACGGGCGGCGGGTGTGCGGGCGGCCGGGCAGCTGTCGGGCGGCCCGGCCAGCTTGCGGGCTGTCGTGCGGCCCGGCCGGACGGGCGGCGGTCGGGTGGCGGTCAGGCAGCCCGGCCGGACGGGCGGCGGGCGGACTGGACGGCCGGGCGGCGGGCGGTCATGCAACCCGGCCGGACGGGCGGCGGGCGGCCGGCTGGCGGTCGGGCGGTCCGGATGGCTGGGCAGCGGGTGGGCAGTCGTGCAGCCCGGCCTACCGGCCGGGCAGCAGGCGGGCGGACGGTCATGGTGCCCGGCTGGACGGTCGGCGGTCGGGCGGCCCGGGTGGCGGGTGGGGGTCGGGCGGCCCGGGTGTCCGGGCGGCGGTCGGGCGGCCCGGGTGGCCGGGCGGTCAGGCGGGCGGTTCGGCCAGACGGGCGGCGGGCGGCCGGCCGGGCGGCTGGCGGGTGGCACGGCCGGACGGGCGGCCATCGGGCAGCCGTCCGGCTGGGCGGCGGGCGGCCGGCCGGGCGGCGGACGTGCGGGCGGCCGGGTGGCGGATGGGCGGCCCGGGCGGTCGGGCGGCAGGGGTGTCGGGCGGGCGGCGCAGCCAGTCGGGCGGCGGTCGGGCGGCCCGGGCGGCCGGGCGGTCGGGCGGCAGGGGTGTCGGGCGGGCGGCGCAGCCAGTCGGGCGGCGGTCGGGCGGCCCGGGCGGCCGGGCGGTCGGGCGGGCGGCGCGGCCGGACGGGCGGTGGGCGGGCGGGCGGGCAGCCAGCTGGCTGGCGACGGTCGGGCGGCGGTCAGGCAGCCGGGCGGTTAGGCGTGCGCCTGTTGGGCGGTGTGGCTGGACGGGTGGCAGGCGGGCGGCCTGCCAGACGGTGGTCGGGCAGCCCGTGCGGCTGGGCGGTCGGGCGGGCGGTGCGGCCGGATGGGGCGGCGGTCGTGAGGGCCGGACGGACGGGCAGTGGGCGGGCGGGCGGCCAGCTGGCCGGCCGGCGGCTGGGCGGTCTGGCGTGCGCCCGGCCGGGTAGGCGGCTGACGGACGGCTCTGGCAGCCGGGCGGCGGTCGGGCAGCCCGGGTGGCCGGGCGGTCGGGCGGGCGGTTCGGCCAGACGTGGCGCGGCCGGCCGGCTGGCCGGAGGGCGGCCCGCTGGATGGCGGGTGTGCGGGCGTCGGGCGGCGGTCGGGCATCCCGGGCGGGCGGTGCAGCCGGACGGGGCGGCGGGCAGGTGGCCGGCCAGGCCGGCTAGGCGGCCGGCGGGTGGTCGTGCGGCCGGGCCAGCCAGCTGGCGGGCGGGCGGTCGTGCGGCCCGGCCGGACGGGCAGCGGGCGGGCGGGCGGGTGGGCGGCCAGCTGGCTGGGCGGCGGTCAGGTGGCCCGGGCGGCCGGGCGGTCAGGTGTTCGGCCGGCCGGACAGGTGGCTGACGGGTGGTGCGGCCACGCGGCCGGCCGGGCGGCGGTCGGGCGGACCGGGCATCCGGGCGGTCGGGCGGGTGGCGCGGCCGGACGGGCGGACGGGCTGCCAGCTGGCCGGGCGGCGGGCGTGCGGGCGTCCGGGTGGCGGTCGGGCGGCCCGAGTGGTCGGCGGGCGGCGCGGCCGTCCGGGCGGCGGTCGGGTGGCTAGGGCGGCGGGTGGGCTGGCGGCAGGGCCGCCGGGCGGCGGTCGGGAGGACCAGACGGCCGGGCGGCGGGCGGCCTGGACGGCCGGGTGGCGGTCAGGCGGTCCGGATGGCTGGGCAGCGGGTGGGCGGACGGTCCGTCCGTGCGGCAGGCGGGCGGTCATGTTGCCCGGCTGGACGGTCGGCGGTCCCGGCGGCGGGCGGGGGTCGGGCGGCCCGGGTGGCCGGGCGGTTGGGCGGGCGGTTCGGCCAGACGGGCGGTGGTTGGGCGCCGTGCGGCAGGCGGCCGGCCGGCCAGCCGGGCGGCGGACGGGCGGCGGCACGCCGGGCGGCGGACGGGCGGCGGCACACCGGGCGGCGGGCGGCCGGACGGCCGGGCAGTGGGCGGCCGGCCGGGCGGCGGGCGTGCGGGCAGCCGGGTGGCGGTCGGGCGGCCCGGGTGGCCGGGTGGTTGGGCGGGCGGCCGGACGGCCGGGCAGTGGGCGGCCGGGCGGCGGGCGTGCGGGCAGCCGGGTGGCGGTTGGGCGGCCCGAGTTGTCGGGCGGGCGGCGCGGCCGTCCGGGCGGCGGTCGGGTGGCTAGGGTGGCGGGCAGGCGGTCGTGCGGCCCGACCGGACGGGCGGCGGGTGGGCTGGCGGCAGGGCCGCCGGGCGGCGGTCGGGCGGACCAGACGGCCGGGCGGGCGGGCGGCACGGCCGGATGGGCGGGCGGGCCGCCAGCTGGCCGGGCGGCGGTCGGGTGGCGTTCGGGCGGCCGGGCGGTCAGGCGTGCACCCGGCCGGCCTTGCGGCTGGCGGGCGCTGCGTCCAGAGGGGCGGCGGGCGGGCGGCCGGCCTGCCAGGCGCCGGTCGGGCAGCCCGGGTGGCGGGCGGGCGGGGCGGGCGGCACGGCCGGACGGGCGGCGGGCGTGCGGGCGGGCCCGGCCAGCTGGCGGCGGTCGTGCGGCCCGGCCGGACGGGTGGCGGTCGGGTGGCCCGGGCGGCGGGCAGGCGGTCGTGCGGCCCGACCGGACGGGCGGCGGGTGGGCTGGCGGTAGGGCCGCCGGGCGGCGGTCGGGCGGACCAGACGGCCGGGCGGGCAGTCATGCAGCCCGGCCGGACGGGCGGCGGGCGGGCGGGTCATGCAACCCGGCCCAACGGGCAGCGGTCGGGCGGCCGGATGGCTGGGCAGCGGGTGGGCAGTCATGCAGCCCGGCCCACTGGCCGGGCAGCGGGCGGACGGACGATCCGTCCGGGCGGCAGGCGGGCGGTCATGTTGCCTGGATGGACGGTCGGCGGTCGGGCGGCCCGGGCGGCGGGCGGTGGTCGGGCGGCCCGGGTGTCCGGGCGGCGGTCGGGCGGCCCGGGTGGCCGGGCGGTCGGGCGGGCGCTTCGGCCAGACGGGCGGCGGGTGGGCGGGCGGCCGGCCGGGCGGCTGGCGGGTGGCGCGGCCGTGTGGCGGTTGGGCGGCCTGGTCGGTCGGGCGGCAGGGGGGCCGGGCGGGCGGCGCGGCCGGCCGGGCCGCGGTCGGGAGGCTAAGGGCGGCCGGCCGGCCGGACGGGCGGGCGGCGCGGCCGGACGGGCGGTGGGTGGGCGGGCAGGCGGGCAGCCAGCTGGCCGGCGATGTTCGGGCGGCGGTCGGGCAGCCGGGCGGTTAGGCGTGCGCCGGCCGGCCAGGCGGCTGGATGGGTGGCGGGCGGGGGGCCGGCCTGCCAGGCGGCGGTCGGGCAGCCCGTGCGGCCAGGCGGTCGGGCGGGCGGTACGGCTGGATGGGGCGGCGGTCGGGCGGGCCGGCTGGACGGGCAATGGGCGGGCGGGCGGCCAGTTGGCCGGCCGGCACCCGGACGGTCTGGCGTGCGGCCGGCCGGGTAGGCGGCTGACGGGCGGCTCTGGCAGCCGGGCGGCGGTCGGGCGGCCCTGGTGGCCGGGCGGTGGGCGGCCGCCGGGCAGCCGGCCGGGCGGCTGGCAGGTGGCGCGGCCGGACGGGCGGCCATCGGGCAGCCGCCCGGACGGGCGGCGGGCGTGCGGGCGGCCGGGTGGCGGTCGGGCGGCCCGGGCTGTCGTGCGGGCGGCGCGGCCGGACAGGCGCCGGGTGGGCGGGCAGGCAGCCAGCTGGCCAGGCGGCGGTCGGGCGGCTTTCGGGCGGCCGGGCGGTCAGGCGGTCGGGCAGCCCGGGCGGGCAGGCGGTGCGGCCGGACGGTCGGGCGGGAGGCACGGCCGGACGGGCGGCGGGTGTGCGGGCGGCCGGGCGGCTGTCGGGCGGGTGGCGCGGCCGGACGTGCGGACGGGCCGCCAGCTGGCCGGGCGGTGGTCGGGCGGCGTTCGGGCGGCCGGGCGGTCAGGCGTGCACCCGGCCGGCCTTGCGGCTGGCTGGCGGTGCGGCCAGATGGGCGGCGGGCGGGCAGCCTGGGTGACCGGGCGGGTGGTGCGGCCGGATGGGGTGGCGGCTAGCCGGCAGGGCGGTGGGCGGCCGGCCGGGTGGCGGTCGGGCGGCCGGGCGGTGGTCGGGCAGCCCGGCCAGACGGGCGGCGGGCGATAGCCGGGCAGCGGTCGGGTGGCCCGGACGGCCGGGAGCCGGGTGGGCAGTCATGCAGCCCGGCCGGACGGGCGGCCCGGGCTGTCATGCGGGCGGCGCTGCCGGACAGGCGCCGGGTGGGCGGGCGGGCAGCCAGCTGGTAAGGCGGCGGTCGGGCGGCGGTCGGGCGGCCGGGCGGTCAGGCGGTCGGGCAGCCCGGGCGGGCAGGCGGTGCGGCCGGACGGTCGGGCGGGCAGCACGGCCGGATGAGCGGCGGGTGTGCGGGCGGCCGGGCGGCTGTCGGTTGGCACGGACGGGTGGGCGGCGGTCGGGCGGACCGGACGGCCGGGCGGCGGGTGGGCAGTCGTGCGATCTGGCCGGACGGGCGGCGGCCAGCCGGCTGAGCGGCGATCGGGCGGCCCGGGCGGCCGGCCGGTCGGGCGGGCGGCGCGGCCGGACGGGCGGTGGGTGGGCGGGCGGGCGGGCAGCCAGCTGGCCGGCGACGTTCGGGCGGCGGTCGGGCAGCCGGGCGGTTAGGCGTGCGCCCGGCCGGCCAGGCGGCTGGTGGGCGGTGTGGCTGGATGGGTGGCGGGCGGGCGGCCGGCCGGCCTGCCAGGCGGCGGTCGGGCAGCCCGTGCGGCCGGGCGGTCGGGCGGGCGGTACGGCTGGATGGGGCGGCGGTCGGGCGGGCCGGCTGGACGGGCAGTGGGCGGGCGGGCGGCCAGCTGGCCGGCCGGCGGCCGGACGGTCTGGCGTGCGGCCGGCCGGGTAGGCCCGGGTGGCCGGGGGGTCAGGCAGGCGGTTCGGCCAGATGGGGCGGCGGGCGGCCCCGCTGGCCGGGCGGCGCTGCCGGCCGGACGGTGGGCGGCCGCCGGGCAGCCGGCCGGGCGGCTGGCGGGTGGCGCGGCCGGACGGGCGGCCATCGGGCAGCCGCCCGGCCGGGCGGTGGGCGGCCGGACGGGCGGCGGGCGTGCGGGCAGCCGGGTGGCGGTCGGGCGGCCCGGGCTGTCATGCGGGCGGCGCGGCCGGACAGGCGCCGGGTGGGCGGGCGGGCAGCCAGCTGGCCAGGCGGCGGTCGGGCGGCGGTCGGGCGGCCGGGCGGTCAGGCGGTCGGGCAGCCCGGGCGGGCAGGCGGTGCGGCCGGACGGTCGGGCGGGTGTGCGGGCGGCCGGGCGGCTGTCGGGCGGGTGGCGCGGCCGGACGTGCGGACGGGCCGCCAGCTGACCGGGCGGTGGTCGGGCGGCGTTCGGGCGGCCGGGCGGTTAGTCGTGCACCCGGCCGGCCTTGCGGCTGGCTGGCGGTGCGGCCAGACGGGCGGCGGGCGGGCGGCCGGCCTGCCAGGCGGCGGTCGGGCAGCCTGGGTGACCGGGCGGGTGGTGCGGCCGGATGGGGTGGCGGCTGGCCGGCAGGGCGGTGGGCGGCCGGCCGGGCGGCGGTCGGGCGGCCGGGCGGTGGTCGGGCAGCCCGGCCAGACGGGCGGCGGGCGATAGCCGCGTGGCGGTCGGGTGGCCCGGACGGCCGGGAGGCGGGTGGGCAGTCATGCAGCCCGGCCGGACGGCCGGCCGGGCGGTGTTCGGGCGGCCCGGTGGACGGGCAGCGGGCGGGCGGGTGGGCGGCCAGCTGGCCGGGCAGCGGACGGGCGGCGGCACGCCGGGCGGCGGACGGCCGGGCAGTGGGCGGCCGGCCGGGCGGCGGGCGTGCGGGCGGCCGGGTGGCGGTCGGGCGGCTCAGGTGGTCGGGCGGCAGGGCGGTCGGGCGGCGCGGCTGGCCGGGCGGCGGTCGCGTGGCCCGGGCATCCGGGCGGTCGGGTGGCGTTCGGGTGGACGGGCGTGCAGCGGACCAGATGGCCGGGCGGCGGGTGGGCAGTCATGCAGCCCGGCCGGACGGGCGGCCTGCGGCCGGGTGGCGGTCAGGCGGTCCGGATGGCTGGGCAGCGGGTGGGAAGTCGTGCAGCCCGGCCAGCCCGGCCGGGCAGCGGGCGGGCGGACGGTCCGTCCGGGCGGCAGGCGGGCGGTCATGTTGCCCGGCTGGACGGTCGGCGGTCGGGCGGCCCGGGCGGCGGGTGGGGGTCGGGCGGCCCGAGTGTCCGGGCGGCGGTCGGGCGGCCCGGGTGGCCGGGCGATCGTGCGCTTGGGCCAGACGGGCGGCGGGCGGCCGGCCGGCCGGGCAGCTGGCGGGTGGCGTGGCCGGACGGGCGGCCATCGGGCGGCGGGCGGCCGGGTGGCGGTTGGGCGGCCCGGGCAGTTGGGCGGCAGGGGGGTCGGGCGGGCGGCGCGGCTGGTGGGCGGTGTAGCCGGACGGGTGGCGGGCGGGCAGCCGGCTTGCCAGGTGGCGGTCGGGCAGCCCGTGCGGCCGGGCGGACGGTGCGGCCGGCTGAGCGGCGATCGGGCGGCCCCGCTGGCCGGGCGGCACCGCCGGCCGGGCGGTGGGCGGCCGCCGGGCTGTGGTGCGGCCCGGCTGGACGGGGGGCGGTCGGGCGGCCCGGGCGCGGGCGGGCGGTCGTGCGGCCCGGCCGGACGGGCAGTGGGCGGGCTGGCGGCCGGGCTGCCGGGCGGCGGTC
>NW_027594926.1:0-10000 GCF_964213995.1 Mustelus asterias | reverse complement strand
TCACTCTCACTCCCTCAATCTCACTCTCTCTCTCACTCGCTCACTCTCTCTCTCACTCACTCTCTCTCACTCTCACTCTCACACTCACTCTCTCACTCGCTCACTCTCTCACTCTCTCTCGCACTCTCTCACTCTCACTCCCTCACTCTCTCACTCTCACTCGCTCACTCTCTCTCTCTCACTCACTCTCTCTCTCTCTCACTCTCACACTCACTCGCTCACTCTCTCACTCTCTCTCGCACTCTCTCACTTTCTCTCTCTCACTCTCACTCCCTCACTCTTTCACTCTCTCACTCACTCACTCTCTCTCACACTCTCATTCTCTCTCTCTCTCTATCTTTCTCTCTCTCATTCTCACTCCCTCATTCCCTCACACTCACCCTCTCACTCTCTGTCACTCTCTCTCACACTCTCTCACTATCACTCTCACTCCCTCACTCTCTAACTCACTCTCTCTCTCACTCACTCACTCTCTCACTCTCACTCACTCGCTCACTCTCTCTCTCACTCTCTCTCTCTCACTCTCACTCTCAGTCTCACTCTCTCAGTCTCACTTACTCGCTCACTCTCTCACTCTCTCTCACTCTCTCTCTCTCTCCCTCACTCTCGCACTCCCTCACTCTTTCACTTTCTCACTCTCACTCACTCTCTCACTCCCACTGTCTCACACTCTCATTCTCTCTCTCTCTCCCTCTATCTTTCTCACTCTCTCTCTCTCACTCTCACTCTCTCACTTTCACTCCCTCACTCTCTCACTCTCACTCACTCACTCTCTCACTCTCTCACTCACTCTCACTCACTCGCTCACTCCCTCACTCTTTCACTCTCTCACTCTCATTCACTCTCTCACTCTCACTCTCTCACTCTCACTGTCTCTCTCAATCTCTCTCACTCTCCCTCTCTCTCTAACTCTCTCACTCTCCCTCACTCTCACACTCATTCTCTCACTTTCAAACACTCTCACTCTCTCTCTTACACTCTCACTCTCTCACTCTATCACACTCAATCTCTCACTCTCTCACTCTCATGCTCTCACACTCACACACCCTCACTCTCTCAGTCGCTCACTCTCTCACACTCCCTCTCTCTCACTCTCTCACTCTCACTCTCTCTCACTCTCACACTCACTCTCTCACTCCCTCACTCTCACTCTCTCACTCTCACAATCTCACACTCTCTCACGCTCTCTCGCAATCTCACACTCTCTCACTCTCTCACTCTCACTCTCTCACTCTCACTCACTCGCTCACTCTCTCACTCTCTCTCACTCGCTCACTCTCACTCTCTCTCACTCTCTCACTCTCACTCTCTCTCACTCTCACACTCACTCTCTCACTCCCTCACTCTCACTCTCTCACTCTCACAATCTCACACTCTCTCACGCTCTCTCGCAATCTCACACTCTCTCACTCTCACTCTCTCACTCTCACTCACTCGCTCACTCTCTCACTCTCTCTCACTCGCTCACTCTCTCACTCTCTCTCACTCTCACTCCCTCACTCCCTCACTCTCTCACCCTCTCACTCTCTCACTCTCACTATCTCACTCTCTCACTCTCACTCTCTCACTCCCTCACTCTTTCCCTCTCTCACTCTCCCTCACTCTCACTCTCTCACTTTTAAACACTCTCACTCTCTCTCTTACACTCTCTCACTCTCTCACTCTATCACACTCAATCTCTCACTCTCTCACTCTCATACTCTCACACTCACACACCCTCACTCTCTCAGTCGCTCACTCTCTCACACTCCCACTCTCACTCTCACTCTCACTCTCTCACTCTTTCTATCTCACTCTCTCACTCTCACTCGCTCGCTCTCTCACTCATTCGCTCACTCTTACTCTCTCTCTCACTCTCTCACTCTCACTCCCTCACTCTTTCAGTCACTCACTCTCACTTGCTCACTCTCTCACTCTCTCTCTCACTCTCTCACTCTCTCTCACTCTCACTCTCTCACTCTCACTCACTCTCATTCTCTCTCTCACTCTCACTCCCTCACTCTCTAACTCTCTCACTCTCACTCCCTCACTCTCTCACTCTCTCACTCACTCTCACTCCCTCACTCTCACTCTCTCACACACTTTCACTCACTCACCCTCTCACTCTCTCACTCGCTCACTCTCTCTCTCTCTCTCACTCTCACTCGCTCACTCTCTCTCCCACTCTCTCACTCTCTCTCTCTCTCACTCTCTCACTCTCACTCACTCGCTCACTCGCTCTCGCACTCTCTCACTTTCTCTCTCTCACTCTCACTCCCTCACTCTTTCACTCTCTCACTCTCACTCACTCTCTCTCACACTCTCATTCTCTCTCTCTCTCTATATCTTTCTCACTCTCTCTCTCTCACTCCCTCATTCCCTCACACTCTCACTCTCTCACACTCTCACTCTCACTCCCTCACTGTCACTCTCTCTCTCTCACTCTCACTCTCACACTTACTCTCCCACTCTCACTCCCTCACTCTCACTCTCTCACACTCTCACTCTCTCTCTCACTCTCTCGCTCTTTCTCACTCTCTCTCTCAGTCTCACTCTCACTCGCTCTCTCACTCACTCTTACTCTCTCTCTGTCTCTCACTCTCTCTCTCTCACTCTCACTCTCGCTCCCTCACTCTTTCAGTCACTCACTCTCACTCACTCGCTCACTCTCTCACTCTCTCTCTCACGCTCTCTCTTTCACTATCACTCTCACTCCCTCACTCTTTCACTCACTCTCACTCACTCTCTCACTCTCACTCTCTCACTCTTTCTCTCTCACTCTCACTCGCTCTCTCACTCACTCGCTCACTCTTACTCTCTCTCAGTCTCACACTCTCTCACTCTTGCTCCCTCACCCTTTCAGTCACTCACTCTCACTCACTCGCTCACTCTCTCACTCTCACGCTCTCTCTCTCACTCTCACTCTCTCACTCTCTCACTCTTTCACTCTCTCACTCTCACTCACTCTCTCACTCTCACCTTCTCACTCTCATTCTCTCACTCTCTCTCTCTCACTCTCTCTCTCACTCTCACTCCCTCACTCCCTCACTCTCTCACTCTCTAACTCTCTCACTCTCACTCTCTCTCACTCTCACACTCACTCTCACTCTCACTCCCTCACTCTCACTCTCACAATCTCGCAATCTCGCACTCTCTCTCACACTCTCACTCTCACTCTTACTCTCTCACTCCCTCACTCTTACCCTCTCACTCCCTCACATTCTCGCTCTCACTCACTCTCTTACTCTCTCACTCTCTCTCACTCTCACTCTCTCACTCTCTCACTCTCTCTCAGTCTCAATCTCACTCGCTCTCTCACTCACTCGCTCACTCTTTCTCTCTCAATCTCTCTCTCACTCTTGCTCCCTCACTCTTTCAGTCACTCACTCTCACTCACTCGCTCACTCTCTCACTCTCTCTCTCACGCTCTCTCTCACACTCACTCTCTCACTCCCTCACTCTTTCACTCTCTCACTCTCACTCCCTCACTCTCACTCTCTCACAATCTCGCACTCTCTCACGCTCTCTCGCAATCTCGCACTCTCTCACTCTCTCACTCTCACTCTTACTCTCTCACTCTCTCACTCTCTCTCTCACTCTCACTCACTCCCTCACTCTCTCTCTCTCTCTCACTCTCACTCCCTCACTCTCTCACCCTCTCACTCTCACTATCTCACTCTCACTCTCTCACTCTCACTCCCTCACTCTTTCACTCTCTCACTCTCACTCACTCTCTCACTCTCTCACTATCTCTCACTCTCTCTCTCACTCTCACTCTCACACCCTCACTCTCTAACTCTCTAACTCTCTCACTCTCACACTCACTCTCTCACTCTCACTCTCACACTCACTCTCTCACTCTCACTCCCTCACTCTCACTCACTCTCTCACTCTCACAATCTCGCACTCTCTCTCTCTCGCACTCTTTCACTCTCTCTCACTCCCTCACTCTCTAACTCTCTAACTCTCTCACTCACTCTCTCACTCTCACACTCACTCTCTCACTCTCACTCCCTCACTCTCACTCACTCTCTCACTCTCACAATCTTGCACTCTCTCTCTTTCGCACTCTTTCACTCTCACTCACTCTCTCACTCTCTCTCTCTCTCACTCTCATTCCCTCACTCCCTCTCTCTCTCACTCGCTAACTCTCTCACACTCTCACTCTCTCACTCTCCACTCTCACACTCACTCTCTCACTCCCTCACTCTCACTCACTCTCTCACTCTCACAATCTCGCAATCTCACACTCTCTCACGCACTCTCTCACTCTCTCTCACACTCCCACTCTCTCACTCTCTCACTCTTACCCTCTCACTCCCTCACAATCTCGCTCTCACTCACTCGCTTACTCTCTCACTCTCTCTCTCTCACTCTCACTCTCACTCAGTCTCTCACTCTCTCTCTCACTCCCTCACACCCTCACTCTCTCACTCTCTCACTCACTCCCTCACCCTCTCTCACTCTCACCCTCTCTACCCCTCACTCTCACTCGCTCACTGTCAATCTCTCTCTCACTCTCTCAGTCCCTCACTCCCTCACTCTCCCAAACTTTCACTCCCTCACTCTCACTCTCTCACTCACTCCCTCACTCTCACTCTCTCACTCGCTCACTCTCTCACTCTCTCTCTCACTCACTCTCTCTCACTCTCACTCTCTCACTCTCTCTCGCACTCTTACTCTCTCACTCCCTCACTCTTACCCTCTCACTCCCTCACAATCTCGCTCTCACTCACTCGCTTACTCTCTCACTCTCTCTCTCTCACTCTCACTCTCACTCAGTCTCTCACTCTCTCTCTCACTCTCACTCCCTCACACCCTCACTCTCTCACTCTCTCTCACTCCCTCACCCTCTCTCACTCTCACTCTCTCTACCCCTCACTCTCACTCGCTCACTGTCAATCTCTCTCTCACTCTCTCACTCTCAGTCCCTCACTCCCTCACTCTCCCAAACTTTCACTCCCTCACTCTCACTCTCTCACTCACTCCCTCACTCTCACTCTCTCACTCGCTCACTCTCTCACTCTCTCTCTCACTCACTCTCTCTCACTCTCACTCTCTCACTCTCTCTCGCACTCTCTCACTTTCTCTATCTCACTCTCACTCCCTCACTCTTTCACTCTCTCACTCTCACTCACTCTCTCACTCTCTCATTCTCTCTCTCTCTCTATCTTTCTCTCTCTCTCTCTCACTCCCTCATTCCCTCACACTCTCACTCTCTCACTCTCACTCTCTCACTCTCACTCCCTCACTCTCTCACTCCCTCACTCTCACTCACTCTCACTCTCTCACCCTCTCACTCTCTCACTCTCACCCCTCACTCCCTCACTCTCTCACTCTCTCACTCTCTCTCTCACTCGCTCACTCTCTCTCTCACTCACTCTCTCTCTCACTCTCACTCTCACACTCACTCTCTCACTCGCTCACTCTCTCACTCTCTCTCGCACTCTCTCACTCTCACTCCCTCACTCTCACTCTCTCACTCGCTCACTCTCTCTCTCTCACTCACTCTCTCTCTCACTCTCACTCGCTCACTCTCTCACTCTCTCTCGCACTCTCTCACTTTCTCTCTCTCACTCCCTCACTCTTTCACTCTCTCACTCTCACACTCTCTCTCACACTCTCATTCTCTCTCTATCTTTCTCTCTCTCACTCTCACTCCCTCATTCCCTCACACTCACCCTCTCACTCTCTGTCACTCTCTCTCTCACTCTCTCACTATCACTCTCACTCCCTCACTCTCTAACTCACTCTCTCTCTCACACTCACTCACTCACTCTCTCACTCTCACATACTCGCTCACTCTCTCTCTCACTCTCTCTCTCTCACTCTCACTCTCAGTCTCACTCTCTCAGTCTCACTTACTCGCTCACTCTCTCACTCTCTCTCTCAGTCTCACTCTCACTCGCTCTCTCACTCACTCGCTCACTCTTACTCTCTCTCTCAGTCTCTCACTCTCTCTCTCACTCTCACTCTCGCTCCCTCACTCTTTCAGTCACTCACTCTCACTCACTCGCTCACTCTCTCACTCTCTCTCTCACGCTCTCTCTCTCACTCTCACTCTCACTCCCTCACTCTTTCACTCACTCTCACTCACTCTCTCACTCTCACTCTCTCACTCTCTCTCTCACTCTTTCACTCACTCTCACTCGCTCTCTCACTCACTCGCTCACTCTTACTCTCTCTCAGTCTCACACTCTCTCACTCTCGCTCCCTCACCCTTTCAGTCACTCACTCTCACTCACTCGCTCACTCTCTCACTCTCACGCTCTCTCTCACTCTCACTCTCTCACTCTCACTCCCTCACTCTTTCACTCTCTCACTCTCACTCACTCTCTCACTCTCACCTTCTCACTCTCATTCTCTCACTCTCTCTCTCTCACTCTCTCTCTCACTCTCACTCCCTCACTCCCTCACTCTCTCACTCTCTAACTCTCTCACTCTCACTCTCTCTCACTCTCACACTCACTCTCACTCCCTCACTCTCACTCTCACAATCTCGCAATCTCGCACTCTCTGACGCTCTCTCTCTCGCAATCTCGCACTCTCTCTCACACTCTCACTCTCTCACTCTCACTCTTACTCTCTCACTCCCTCACTCTTACCCTCTCACTCCCTCACATTCTCGCTCTCACTCACTCTCTTACTCTCTCACTCTCTCTCACTCTCACTCTCTCACTCACTCTTTCACTCTCTCACTCTCTCTCAGTCTCAATCTCACTCGCTCTCTCACTCACTCGCTCACTCTTTCTCTCTCAATCTCTCTCTCACTCTTGCTCCCTCACTCTTTCAGTCACTCACTCTCACTCACTCGCTCACTCTCTCACTCTCTCTCTCACGCTCTCTCTCACACTCACTCTCTCACTCTCACTCCCTCACTCTTTCACTCTCTCACTCTCACTCCCTCACTCTCACTCTCTCACTCTCTCACAATCTCGCACTCTCTCACGCTCTCTCGCAATCTCGCACTCTCTCACTCTCTCACTCTCACTCTTACTCTCTCACTCTCTCACTCTCACTCACTCCCTCACTCTCTCACTCTCTCACTCTCACTCCCTCACTCTCTCACCCTCTCACTCTCACTATCTCACTCTCTCACTCTCTCACTCTCACTCTCTCACTCTCACTCCCTCACTCTTTCACTCTCTCACTCACTCTCTCACTCTCACTCTCTCACTATCTCTCACTCTCTCTCTCTCTCACTCTCACTCTCACACCCTCACTCTCTAACTCTCTAACTCTCTCACTCTCTCACTCTCACACTCACTCTCTCACTCTCACACTCACTCTCTCACTCTCACTCCCTCACTCCCTCACTCACTCTCTCACTCTCACAATCTCGCACTCTCTCTCTCTCGCACTCTTTCACTCTCTCTCTCACTCCCTCACTCTCTAACTCTCTAACTCTCTCTCTCTCACACTCACTCTCTCACTCTCACACTCACTCTCCCACTCTCACTCCCTCACTCTCACTCTCTCACACTCTCACTCTCTCTCTCACTCTCTCGCTCTTTCTCTCTCACTCTCTCTCTCAGTCTCACTCTCACTCGCTCTCTCACTCACTCGCTCACTCTTACTCTCTCTCTCAGTCTCTCACTCTCTCTCTCTCACTCTCGCTCCCTCACTCTTTCAGTCACTCACTCTCACTCACTCGCTCACTCTCTCACTCTCTCTCTCACGCTCTCTCTCTCACTCTCACTCTCACTCCCTCACTCTTTCACTCACTCTCACTCACTCTCTCACTCTCACTCTCTCACTCTCTCTCTCACTCTTTCACTCACTCTCACTCGCTCTCTCACTCACTCGCTCACTCTTACTCTCTCTCAGTCTCACACTCTCTCACTCTTGCTCCCTCACCCTTTTCAGTCACTCACTCTCACTCACTCGCTCACTCTCTCACTCTCACGCTCTCTCTCTCACTCTCTCACTCTCACTCCCTCACTCTTTCACTCTCTCACTCTCACTCACTCTCTCACTCTCACCTTCTCACTCTCATTCTCTCACTCTCTCTCACTCTCTCTCTCACCCTCACTCCCTCACTCCCTCACTCTCTCACTCTCTAACTCTCTCACTCTCACTCTCTCTCACTCTCACACTCACTCTCACCTCAACTCCCTCACTCTCACTCTCACAATCTCGCACTCTCCTCTCACACTCTCACTCTCACTCTTACTCTCTCACTCCCTCACTCTTACCCTCTCACTCCCTCACATTCTCGCTCTCACTCACTCTCTTACTCTCTCACTCTCTCTCACTCTCACTCTCTCACTCTCTCACAGTCTCAATCTCACTCGCTCTCTCACTCACTCGCTCACTCTTTCTCTCTCAATCTCTCTCTCACTCTTGCTCCCTCACTCTTTCAGTCACTCACTCTCACTCACTCGCTCACTCTCTCACTCTCTCTCATGCTCTCTCTCACACACACTCTCTCACTCCCTCACACTTTCAACTCTCTCTCCCACATTCTCACTCTCTCACAATCCCAACTCTCCACCTCTCTCGCAATCTCGCACTCCCACACTCTCACTCTCACTCTTACTCTCTCACTCTCTCACCCTCACTCTCACTCACCCCTCACTCTCTCACTCTCTCTCACTCTCACTCACTCACTCTCACCCTCTCACTCCCACTATCTCACTCTCTCACTCCACTCTCACTCTCACTCCCTCACTCTTTCACTCTCTCACTCTCTCTCTCACTCTCTCACTCTCACTCTCTCACTATCTCTCTCTCTCCTCTCTCACTCTCACTCTCACACCCTCACTCTCTAACTCTCTAACTCTCTCACTCTCACACTCACTCTCACTCTCACACTCACTCTCTCACTCTCACTCCTCACTCTCACTCACTCTCTCACTCTCACAATCTCGCACTCTCTCTCTCGCACTCTTTTCACTCTCTCACTCCCCTCCACTCTCCAACTCTCAACTCTCTCATCTCACACCACTTCTCACTCTCACACTCCACTCTCTCACTCCTCACTCCCTCACTCTCACTCACTCTCTCACTCTCACAATCTTGCACTCTCTCTCTTTCGCACTCTTTCACTCTCACTCACTCTCTCACTCTCTCACTCTCTCTCTCTCTCACTCTCATTCCCTCACTCCCTCTCTCTCTCACTCTCTAACTCTCTCACACTCTCACTCTCTCACTCTCCACTCTCACACTCACTCTCTCACTCTCACTCCCTCACTCTCACTCACTCTCTCACTCTCACAATCTCGCAATCTCGCACTCTCTCTCGCACTCTCTCACTCTCTCTCACACTCCCACCTCTCACTCTCTCACTCTTACTCTCTCACTCCCTCACTCTTACCCTCTCACTCCCTCACAATCTCGCTCTCACTCACTCGCTTACTCTCTCACCTCTCTCTCTCTCACTCTCACTCAGTCTCTCACTCTCACTCCCTCACACCCTCACTCTCTCAACTCTCTCACTCACTCCCTCACCCTCTCTCACTCTCACTCTCTCTACCCCTCACTCTCACCTCGCTCACTGTCAATCTCTCTCTCACTCTCTCACTCTCAGTCCCTCACTCCCTCACTCTCCCAAACTTTCACTCCTCACTCTCACTCTCTCACTCACACTCCCTCACTCTCACTCTCTCACTCGCTCACTCTCTCACTCTCTCTCTCACTCTCTCTCGCACTCTCTCACTTTCTCTATCTCACTCTCACTCCCTCACTCTTTCACTCTCTCACTCTCACTCACTCTCTCACTCTCTCATTCTCTCTCTCTCTCTATCTTCTCTCTCTCTCTCTCACTCCCTCATTCCCTCACACTCTCACTCTCTCACCCTCTCACTCTCACTCTCTCACTCTCACTCCCTCACTCTCTCACTCCCTCACTCTCACTCTCTCACCCTCTCACTCTCACCCCTCACTCCCTCACTCTCTCACCTCTCACTCCCTCAATCTCACTCTCTCTCTCACTCGCTCACTCTCTGTCTCACTCACTCTCTCTCTCACTCTCACTCTCACACTCACTCTCTCACTCGCTCACTCTCTCTCTCACTCCACT
>NW_027594925.1:0-10000 GCF_964213995.1 Mustelus asterias | reverse complement strand
TCGGGACCAACGTCCGGGCTGGCGGTCGGGACCGAGGTCCGGGCTGGAGGTCGGGACCCAGGTCCGGGCTGGCGGTCGGGACCAAGGTCCGGGCTGGCGGTCGGGACCAAGGTCCGGGCTGGCGGTCGGGAACAAGGTCCGGGCTGGCGGTCGGGACCAAGGTCCGGGGTGGCGGTCGGGACCGAGCTCCGGGGTGGCGGTCGGGACCGAGCTCCGGGGTGGCGGTCGGGACCGAGGTCCGGGGTGGCGGTCGGGACCAAGGTCCGGGGTGACGGTCGGGACCAACGTCCGGGCTGGCGGTCGGGAACGAGGTCCGGGCTGGCGGTCGGGACCGAGGTCCGGGCTGGCGGTCGGGACCGAGGTCCGGGCTGGCGGTCGGGACCGAGGTCCGGGCTGGCGGTCGGGACCGAGGTCCGTGCTGGCGGTCGGGACCGAGGTCCGGGCTGGCGGTCGGGACCGAGGTCCGGGGTGGCGGTCGGGACCGAGGTCCGGGGTGGCGGTCGGGACCGAGGTCCGGGGTGGCGGTCGGGACCGAGGTCCGGGGTGGCGGTCGGGACCGAGGTCCGGGGTGGCGGTCGGGACCGAGGTCCGGGGTGGCGGTCGGGACCGAGGTCCGGGGTGGCGGTCGGGACCGAGGTCCGGGGTGGCGGTCGGGACCGAGGTCCGGGGTGGCGGTCGGGACCGAGGTCCGGGGTGGCGGTCGGGACCGAGGTCCGTGGTGGCGGTCGGGACCGAGGTCCGTGGTGGCGGTCGGGACCGAGGTCCGGGCTGGCGGTCGGGACCGACGTCCGGGCTGGGGGTCGGGACCGAGGTCCGGGCTGGCGGTCGGGACCGACGTCCGGGCTGGGGGTCGCAACCAAGGTCCGGTGTGGCGGTCGGAACCAAGGTCCGGGGTGGCGGTCGGAACCAAGGTCTGAGGTGGCGGTCGGAACCAAGGTCCGAGGTGGCGGTCGGAACCAAGGTCCGGAGTGGCGGTCGGGACCGAGGTCCGGGCTGGCGGTCGGGACCGAGGTCCGGGCTGGCGGTCGGGACCGAGGTCCGGGCTGGCGGTCGGGACCCAGGTCCGGGCTGGCGGTCGGGACCCAGGTCCGGGCTGGCGGTCGGGACCCAGGTCCGGGCTGGCGGTCGGGACCCAGGTCCGGGCTGGCGGTCGTGACCCAGGTACGGGCTGGCAGTCGGGACCAAGGTACGGGCTGGCGGTCGGGACCCAGGTCCGGGCTGGCGGTCGGGACCAAGGTCCGGGCTGGCGGTCGGGACCAAGGTCCGGGCTGGCGGTCGGGACCGAGCTCCGGGGTGGCGGTCGGGACCGAGCTCCGTGGTGGCGGTCGGGACCGAGCTCCGTGGTGGCGGTCGGGACCGAGCTCCGTGGTGGCGGTCGGGACCGAGGTCCGGGGTGGCGGTCGGGACCGAGGTCCGGGGTGGCGGTCGGGACCGAGGTCCGGGGTGGCGGTCGGGACCGAGGTCCGGGGTGGCGGTCGGGACCGAGGTCCGGGGTGGCGGTCGGGACCGAGGTCCGGGGTGGCGGTCGGGACCGAGGTCCGGGGTGGCGGTCGGGACCGAGGTCCGGGGTGGCGGTCGGGACCGAGGTCCGGGGTGGCGGTCGGGACCGAGGTCCGGGGTGGCGGTCGGGACCGAGGTCCGTGGTGGCGGTCGGGACCGAGGTCCGTGGTGGCGGTCGGGACCGAGGTCCGGGCTGGCGGTCGGGACCGACGTCCGGGCTGGGGGTCGGGACCGAGGTCCGGGCTGGCGGTCGGGACCGACGTCCGGGCTGGGGGTCGCAACCAAGGTCCGGTGTGGCGGTCGGAACCAAGGTCCGGGGTGGCGGTCGGAACCAAGGTCTGAGGTGGCGGTCGGAACCAAGGTCCGAGGTGGCGGTCGGAACCAAGGTCCGGAGTGGCGGTCGGGACCGAGGTCCGGGCTGGCGGTCGGGACCGAGGTCCGGGCTGGCGGTCGGGACCGAGGTCCGGGCTGGCGGTCGGGACCCAGGTCCGGGCTGGCGGTCGGGACCCAGGTCCGGGCTGGCGGTCGGGACCCAGGTCCGGGCTGGCGGTCGGGACCCAGGTCCGGGCTGGCGGTCGTGACCCAGGTACGGGCTGGCAGTCGGGACCAAGGTACGGGCTGGCGGTCGGGACCCAGGTCCGGGCTGGCGGTCGGGACCAAGGTCCGGGCTGGCGGTCGGGACCAAGGTCCGGGCTGGCGGTCGGGACCGAGCTCCGGGGTGGCGGTCGGGACCGAGCTCCGTGGTGGCGGTCGGGACCGAGCTCCGTGGTGGCGGTCGGGACCGAGCTCCGTGGTGGCGGTCGGGACCAAGCTCCGGGGTGGCGGTCGGGACCGAGCTCCGGGGTGGCGGTCGGGACCGAGCTCCGTGGTGGCGGTCGGGACCGAGCTCCGGGGTGGCGGTCGGGACCGGGCTCCGGGGTGGCGGTCGGGACCGAGCTCCGGGGTGGCGGTCGGGACCGAGCTCCGGGGTGGCGGTCGGGACCGAGCTCCGGGGTGGCGGTCGGGACCGAGCTCCGGGGTGGCGGTCGGGACCGAGCTCCGGGGTGGCGGTCGGGACCGAGCTCCGGGCTGGCGGTCGGGACCGAGGTCCGGGCTGGCGGTCGGGACCGAGGTCCGGGATGGCGGTCGGGACCGAGGTCCGGGATGGCGGTCGGGACCGAGGTCCGGGCTGGCGGTCGGGACCGACGTCCGGGCTGGCGGTCGGGTCCGAGGTCCGGGCTGGCGGTCGGGACCGAGGTCCGGGCTGGCGGTCGGGACCGAGGTCCGGGCTGGAGGTCGGGACCCAGGTCCGGGCTGGCGGTCGGGACCAAGGTCCGGGCTGGCGGTTGGGGCCAAGGTCCGGGCTGGCGGTCGGGACCAAGGTCCGGGGTGGCGGTCGGGACCGAGCTCCGGGGTGGCGGTCGGGACCGAGCTCCGGGGTGGCGGTCGGGACCGAGCTCCGGGGTGGCGGTCGGGACCGAGCTCCGGCGTGGCGGTCGGGACCGAGCTCCGGCGTGGCGGTCGGGACCGAGCTCCGGGGTGGCGGTCGGGACCGAGCTCCGGGCTGGCGGTCGGGACCGAGGTCCGGGCTGGCGGTCGGGACCGAGGTCCGGGATGGCGGTCGGGACCGAGGTCCGGGATGGCGGTCGGGACCGAGGTCCGGGCTGGCGGTCGGGACCGACGTCCGGGCTGGCGGTCGGGACCGACGTCCGGGCTGGCGGTCGGGACCGAGGTCCGGGCTGGCGGTCGGGACCGAGGTCCGGGCTGGCGGTCGGGACCGAGGTCCGGGCTGGAGGTCGGGACCCAGGTCCGGGCTGGCGGTCGGGACCAAGGTCCGGGCTGGCGGTCGGGACCAAGGTCCGGGCTGGCGGTCGGGACCAAGGTCCGGGGTGGCGGTCGGGACCGAGCTCCGGGGTGGCGGTCGGGACCGAGCTCCGGGGTGGCGGTCGGGACCGAGGTCCGGGGTGGCGGTCGGGACCAAGGTCCGGGGTGACGGTCGGGACCAACGTCCGGGCTGGCGGTCGGGACCGAGGTCCGGGCTGGCGGTCGGGACCGAGGTCCGGGCTGGCGGTCGGGACCGAGGTCCGGGCTGGCGGTCGGGACCGAGGACGGGCTGGCGGTCGGGACAGAGGTCCGTGCTGGCGGTCGGGACCGAGGTCCGGGCTGGCGGTCGGGACCGAGGTCCGGGCTGGCGGTCGGGACCGAGGTCCGGGGTGGCGGTCGGGACGGAGGTTCGGGGTGGCGGTCGGGACCGAGGTCCGGGGTGGCGGTCGGGACCGAGGTCCGGGGTGGCGGCGGGACCGAGGTCCGGGGTGGCGGTCGGGACCGAGGTCCGGGGTGGCGGTCGGGACCGAGGTCCGGGGTGGCGGTCGGGACCGAGGTCCGGGGTGGCGGTCGGGACCGAGGTCCGGGGTGGCGGTCGGGACCGAGGTCCGGGGTGGCGGTCGGGACCGAGGTCCGGGGTGGCGGTCGGGACCGAGGTCCGGGGTGGCGGTCGGGACCGAGGTCCGGGCTGGCGGTCGGGACCGAGGTCCGGGCTGGCGGTCGGGACCGACGTCCGGGCTGGGGGTCAGGACCGAGGTCCGGGCTGGCGGTCGGGACCGACGTCCGGGCTGGGGGTCGGGACCGAGGTCCGGGCTGGGGGTCAGGACCGAGGTCCGGGCTGGCGGTCGGGACCGACGTCCGGGCTGGGGGTCGGGACCGAGGTCCGGGCTGGCGGTCGGGACCGAGGTCTGGGCTGGCGGTCGCAACCAAGGTCCGGTGTGGCGGTCGGAACCAAGGTCCGGGGTGGCGGTCGGAACCAAGGTCTGAGGTGGCGGTCGGAACCAAGGTCCGAGGTGGCGGTCGGAACCAAGGTCCGGAGTGGCGGTCGGAACCAAGGTCGGGGGAGGCGGTCGGAACCAAGGTCGGGGAGGCGGTCGGAAGCAAGGTCGTGGGTGGCGTTCGGAACCAAGGTCCGGGGTGGCGGTCGGGCCCAAGGTCCAGGGTGGCGGTCGGAACCACGGTCCGGGATGGCGGACGGAAACAAGGTCCGGGGTGGCGTTCGGAACCAACGTCCGGGGTGGCGTTCGGAACCAACGTCCGGTAATGCGGTCGGAACCAAGGGCCGGGAGGGCGGTGGCGGTGGAAAGCAGGGTCCAGGGTGGCGTTCAGAACCAATGACCGGGGTGGCGGTCGGGAACGAGGCCCGGGGTGGCGGTCGGGACCGACGGTCGGGACCGAGGCCCGGGCCGGCGGTCGGGACCGAGGCCCGGGCCGGCGGTCGGGATCGAGGCCCGGGCCGGCGGTCGGGACCGAGGTCCGGGGCGGCGGTCGGGACCGAGGTCCGGGGCGGCGGTCGGGACCGAGGTCCGGGGCGGCGGTCGGGACCGAGGTCCGGGGCGGCGGTCGGGACCGAGGTCCGGACCGAGTTCCGGGGTGGCGGTCGAGACCGAGGTCCGGGGTGGCGGTCGGGACCGAGGTCCGGGGTGGCGGTCGGGACCGAGGTCCGGGGTGGCGGTCGGGACCGAGGTCCGGGGTGGCGGTCGGGACCGAGGTCCGGGGTGGCGGTCGGGACCGAGGTCCGGGGTGGCGGTCGGGACCGAGGTCCGGACCGAGGTCCGGGGTGGCGGTCGGGACCGAGGTCCGGACCGAGGTCCGGGGTGGCGGTCGGGACCGAGGTCCGGGGTGGCCGTCGGGACCGAGGTCCGGGGTGGCGGTCGGGACCGAGGTCCGGGGTGGCGGTCGGGACCGAGGTCCGGGGTGGCGGTCGGGACCGAGGTCCGGGGTGGCGGTCGGGACCGAGGTCCGGGGTGGCGGTCGGGACCGAGGTCCGGGGTGGCGGTCGGGACCGAGGTCCGGGGTGGCGGTCGGGACCGAGGTCCGGGGTGGCGGTCGGGACCGAGGTCCGGGGTGGCGGTCAGGACCGAGGTCCGGGCTGGCGGACGGGACCGAGGTCCGGGGTGGCGGTCGGGACCGAGGTCCGGGGTGGCGGTCGGGACCGAGGTCCGGGGTGGGGGTCGGGATCGAGGTCCGGGGTGGCGGTCGGGACCGAGGTCCTGGGTGGCGGTCGGGACCGAGGTCCGGGGTGGCGGTCGGGACCGAGGTCCGGGGTGGCGGTCGGGACCGAGGTCCGGGGTGGCGGTCGGGACCGAGGTCCGGGGTGGCGGTCGGGACCGAGGTCCGGGGTGGCGGTCGGGACCGAGGTCCGGGGTGGCGGTCGGGACCAAGGTCCGGAGTGGCGGTCGGGACCAAGGTCTGGGGTGACGGTCGGGACCAAGGTCCGGGCTGGCGGTCGGAACCAATGTCCGGGCTGGCGGGCGGAACGAAGCTGCGGATGGCGGGCGGAACGAACGTCTGAGCTAGCGGTCGGAACCAACGTCCAGGGTGGCGGTCGGAATCAAGATCCGGGGTGGCGGTCGGTACCAAGGTCCGGGGTGGCGGTCGGAAACAAGTTCGAAGGTGGAGATCGGAACCAAGGTCCTGGAGGGCGGTCGGAACAAAGGGGAGGTGGGCGGAACCAGGGTGGCGGTGGCGGTGGAAAGCAGGGTCCGGGGTGGCGTTCGGAACCAACGACCGGGGTGGCGGTCGGAACCAACGACCGGGGTGGGGGTCGCAACCAAGGTCCGGTGTGGCGGTCGGAACCAAGGTCCGGGGTGGCGGTCGGAACCAAGGTCCGAGGTGGCGGTCGGAACCAAGGTCCGAGGTGGCGGTCGGAACCAAGGTCCGGAGTGGCGGTCGGAACCAAGGTCGGGGGAGGTGGTCGGAACCAAGGTCGGGGGTGGCGTTCGGAACCAAGGTCCGGGGTGGCGGTCGGGCCCAAGGTCCGGGGTGGCGGTCGGAACCACGGTCCGGGATGGCGGACGGAAACAAGGTCCGGGGTGGCGTTCGGAACCAACGTCCGGTAATGCGGTCGGAACCAAGGGCCGGGAGGGCGGTGGCGGTGGAAAGCAGGGTCCAGGGTGGCGTTCGGAACCAACGACCGGGGTGGCGGTCGGGAACGAGGCCCGTGGTGGCGGTCGGGACCGAGGCCCGGGCCGGCGGTCGGGACCGAGGTCCGGGCCGGCGGTCGGGACCGAGGTCCGGGCCGGCGGTCGGGACCGAGGTCCGGGCCGGCGGTCGGGACCAAGGTCCGGGCCGGCGGTCGGGACCAAGGTCCGGGCCGGCGGTCGGGACCAAGGTCCGGGCCGGCGGTCGGGACCAAGGTCCGGGGTGGCGGTCGGGACCAAGGTCCGGGCCGGCGGTCGGGACCAAGGTCCGGGCCGGCGGTCGGGACCAAGCTCCGGGGTGGCGGTCGGGACCGAGCTCCGGGGTGGCGGTCGGGACCGAGCTCCGGGGTGGGGGTCGGGAGCGAGCTCCGGGGTGGGGGTCGGGACCGAGCTCCGGGGTGGCGGTCGGGACCGAGCTCCGGGGTGGCGGTCGGGACCGAGCTCCGGGGTGGCGGTCGGGACCGAGCTCCGGGGTGGCGGTCGGGACCGGGCTCCGGGGTGGCGGTCGGGACCGAGCTCCGGGGTGGCGGTCGGGACCGAGCTCCGGGGTGGCGGTCGGGACCGAGCTCCGGGGTGGCGGTCGGGACCGAGCTCCGGGGTGGCGGTCGGGACCGAGCTCCGGGGTGGCGGTCGGGACCGAGCTCCGGGCTGGCGGTCGGGACCGAGGTCCGGGCTGGCGGTCGGGACCGAGGTCCGGGATGGCGGTCGGGACCGAGGTCCGGGATGGCGGTCGGGACCGAGGTCCGGGCTGGCGGTCGGGACCGACGTCCGGGCTGGCGGTCGGGTCCGAGGTCCGGGCTGGCGGTCGGGACCGAGGTCCGGGCTGGCGGTCGGGACCGAGGTCCGGGCTGGAGGTCGGGACCCAGGTCCGGGCTGGCGGTCGGGACCAAGGTCCGGGCTGGCGGTCGGGACCAAGGTCCGGGCTGGCGGTCGGGACCAAGGTCCGGGGTGGCGGTCGGGACCGATCTCCGGGGTGGCGGTCGGGACCGAGCTCCGGGGTGGCGGTCGGGACCGAGCTCCGGGGTGGCGGTCGGGACCGAGCTCCGGCGTGGCGGTCGGGACCGAGCTCCGGCGTGGCGGTCGGGACCGAGCTCCGGGGTGGCGGTCGGGACCGAGCTCCGGGCTGGCGGTCGGGACCGAGGTCCGGGCTGGCGGTCGGGACCGAGGTCCGGGATGGCGGTCGGGACCGAGGTCCGGGATGGCGGTCGGGACCGAGGTCCGGGCTGGCGGTCGGGACCGACGTCCGGGCTGGCGGTCGGGACCGACGTCCGGGCTGGCGGTCGGGACCGAGGTCCGGGCTGGCGGTCGGGACCGAGGTCCGGGCTGGCGGTCGGGACCGAGGTCCGGGCTGGAGGTCGGGACCCAGGTCCGGGCTGGCGGTCGGGACCAAGGTCCGGGCTGGCGGTCGGGACCAAGGTCCGGGCTGGCGGTCGGGACCAAGGTCCGGGGTGGCGGTCGGGACCGAGCTCCGGGGTGGCGGTCGGGACCGAGCTCCGGGGTGGCGGTCGGGACCGAGGTCCGGGGTGGCGGTCGGGACCAAGGTCCGGGGTGACGGTCGGGACCAACGTCCGGGCTGGCGGTCGGGACCGAGGTCCGGGCTGGCGGTCGGGACCGAGGTCCGGGCTGGCGGTCGGGACCGAGGTCCGGGCTGGCGGTCGGGACCGAGGACGGGCTGGCGGTCGGGACAGAGGTCCGTGCTGGCGGTCGGGACCGAGGTCCGGGCTGGCGGTCGGGACCGAGGTCCGGGCTGGCGGTCGGGACCGAGGTCCGGGGTGGCGGTCGGGACGGAGGTTCGGGGTGGCGGTCGGGACCGAGGTCCGGGGTGGCGGTCGGGACCGAGGTCCGGGGTGGCGGCGGGACCGAGGTCCGGGGTGGCGGTCGGGACCGAGGTCCGGGGTGGCGGTCGGGACCGAGGTCCGGGGTGGCGGTCGGGACCGAGGTCCGGGGTGGCGGTCGGGACCGAGGTCCGGGGTGGCGGTCGGGACCGAGGTCCGGGGTGGCGGTCGGGACCGAGGTCCGGGGTGGCGGTCGGGACCGAGGTCCGGGGTGGCGGTCGGGACCGAGGTCCGGGCTGGCGGTCGGGACCGAGGTCCGGGCTGGCGGTCGGGACCGACGTCCGGGCTGGGGGTCAGGACCGAGGTCCGGGCTGGCGGTCGGGACCGACGTCCGGGCTGGGGGTCGGGACTGAGGTCCGGGCTGGGGGTCAGGACCGAGGTCCGGGCTGGCGGTCGGGACCGACGTCCGGGCTGGGGGTCGGGACCGAGGTCCGGGCTGGCGGTCGGGACCGAGGTCTGGGCTGGCGGTCGCAACCAAGGTCCGGTGTGGCGGTCGGAACCAAGGTCCGGGGTGGCGGTCGGAACCAAGGTCTGAGGTGGCGGTCGGAACCAAGGTCCGAGGTGGCGGTCGGAACCAAGGTCCGGAGTGGCGGTCGGAACCAAGGTCGGGGGAGGCGGTCGGAACCAAGGTCGGGGAGGCGGTCGGAAGCAAGGTCGTGGGTGGCGTTCGGAACCAAGGTCCGGGGTGGCGGTCGGGCCCAAGGTCCAGGGTGGCGGTCGGAACCACGGTCCGGGATGGCGGACGGAAACAAGGTCCGGGGTGGCGTTCGGAACCAACGTCCGGGGTGGCGTTCGGAACCAACGTCCGGTAATGCGGTCGGAACCAAGGGCCGGGAGGGCGGTGGCGGTGGAAAGCAGGGTCCAGGGTGGCGTTCAGAACCAATGACCGGGGTGGCGGTCGGGAACGAGGCCGGGGGTGGCGGTCGGGACCGACGGTCGGGACCGAGGCCCGGGCCGGCGGTCGGGAACGAGGCCCGGGCCGGCGGTCGGGATCGAGGCCCGGGCCGGCGGTCGGGACCGAGGTCCGGGGCGGCGGTCGGGACCGAGGTCCGGGGTCGGGACCGAGGTCCGGGGCGGCGGTCGGGACCGAGGTCCGGGGCGGCGGTCGGGACCGAGGTCCGGACCGAGTTCCGGGGTGGCGGTCGAGACCGAGGTCCGGGGTGGCGGTCGGGACCGAGGTCCGGGGTGGCGGTCGGGACCGAGGTCCGGGGTGGCGGTCGGGACCGAGGTCCGGGGTGGCGGTCGGGACCGAGGTCCGGGGTGGCGGTCGGGACCGAGGTCCGGGGTGGCGGTCGGGACCGAGGTCCGGACCGAGGTCCGGGGTGGCGGTCGGGACCGAGGTCCGGACCGAGGTCCGGGGTGGCGGTCGGGACCGAGGTCCGGGGTGGCCGTCGGGACCGAGGTCCGGGGTGGCGGTCGGGACCGAGGTCCGGGGTGGCGGTCGGGACCGAGGTCCGGGGTGGCGGTCGGGACCGAGGTCCGGGGTGGCGGTCGGGACCGAGGTCCGGGGTGGCGGTCGGGACCGAGGTCCGGGGTGGCAGTCGGGACCGAGGTCCGGGTGGCGGTCGGGACCGAGGTCCGGGGTGGCGGTCGGGACCGAGGTCCGGGGTGGCGGTCAGGACCGAGGTCCGGGGTGGCGGACGGGACCGAGGTCCGGGGTGGCGGTCGGGACCGAGGTCCGGGGTGGCGGTCGGGACCGAGGTCCGGGGTGGGGGTCGG